>NC_056725.1:1132795429-1133026497 GCF_019279795.1 Protopterus annectens | reverse complement strand
ATTACACATCCGTCATGTGCGGAGGTGTGATGTGGATGCAGTTCTATGGACCCGGTACCCTGGGTATTTCTGTGCATCTGTGCTGCATTACATGGACAGCTGTCAGCAACATTAAACACGCTATGGTGCATATGTGTACCTGTGACGACGATGAGTTCAGGTACGCGTTGGAATAACACATTATTCGATTCTTTCCACAATGTTTGGGTCCTACAATGGACACCACTGTGCATATGTAAAGTGTAGAGCTTGTCGGACTGTGTCCTTGTGGGCAGTGGGTACTCTTTATGCTACCATTTTGATATTTATCTGGTAATGTTTGTCCTGAGATATCAGGACATTTGACATGTGTTCGGTTTATTTACAGGACACGGCTGGCCAGAGAGGGCATATCCCTCTCAGGGTGGAACAGGTGTTTACCTTGGTACATATGCATCGGATTTTCAGTGATTACAATGTTTCAGTAACGGTATGTTGCCTAATATACCATCAATGTCATATTTATTACCCCATTTTGCTGCGTAACTCACATTATGTGCTCTCTGCGATTGCATATTCTTCACGACAGACGCCAAATGCGGATCACATGATCTGTTGCTTCAATAATCTCCTATTTCCTCTACACGACTGCTCGCACCCTTCTGTCATAACACGGTGTCTCCTTCCCTGTATCCAATGTAGTGTGTACATTCACTATTTACTCTGCTGTGTGTTCCCTGACCTATGTTCAGATTTAACAGTATGTGGGTAGGTCTTGACCCGATATCACTACTGTTAACAGAAACACAATGTAGTCTGGTCCCTGATCTACAATAGACACAAAAAGGCAGACACTCCTTACCTGGGCCTCCTGTTTAAGGCTGCACGTTTTCTTCTTGGGATCCAGTTTTCCGCTTTTCAGCCACAGATCAGACAGTAAACAGCCTCTTTACACACAACAATTCAGTCGGAGGTCTTTTCATTCATGAAGAACCATTTATGCATATTCTCCGCATATGTCTAACCAGCCATGCACTCTGACCTGTAGCTTACCAAGGGAATTCGGATTACAAGGATCACGATGTGAAATAAGTTGTTACAACCAGACTGTAGTTATCAGTAGACTTTTCTAAGTGACAGCCGATAACACAGGAGGCTCGGGTTCGGACAGTTTTAGTAGTGTACACAGGCAGGCTAAATAATGTACAGTCCAAGTATGGGAGTTTTGTCTGACTCTATACAGTAAGCAGTTTCTTTATATAGTGTTTACAATCAGCATTTGCCCAACTTACTGACGTGGTCGGTCACAGGGCATTTCCATCACTATGGTCCGCAATAGTCTATACATACGTGGGTGCTGGGCTCGTGCTTTTAAATTGTTTTCTCATGGGAATAACACAGGCTTGCAAGGCACCTTGTACATTACAGTATCCTTTTGTGATTGTAGCTGTTTCAAGGACCCTAGACTGTTACGATACAGTGGACAGTTAATTTCTTGATACGTTGCTTTGTCTGTCTGGTAGGAGTTGTACTGCTATCTTCCATTGAGCTCACAAGGCCATCCTCCTCTGGGGAAGGAGTGCTGTTATGCATGTACATACATTTATTGTTCTGTAACCCAGCAAATGATTAATGATGACAGACATGAGGCTGCTGTCCTGCTTACTGCCAGGTTCAGAATTCCATCACAGTACAGCTTAGCTTCACCAATTACATGCAGGCTTAGTTCTGCTGCCATAGTGTACGGTACAATTCAATACATTATATAGTATTTCGAGTGTAAACTGGAACTTCATATGTGTTTCTATATATTTTACGAACAACATCCATCCAGCCATATGCATGTTGTTCCATCCTTTACCTTGACCGTGTGTATTTGTCCGTCCAGCCACGCCATCTCCACATGTGATGTCCCAGTTTCCCCTTCTTTGCCTGTAGCACCCTGTTAGGATGTCCTGTGTGTTAGGCACCTGTTCCGCTATATGTGATCGACTTCACTGCAGAGATGATCGTCGATGCGGTGGTCCACCGACCAGACTTGTCCACATGTGTACACTTATGTGCACCGTGTCGTATGCAAACCTAGATGGTTTGGACGGGTACATACTACATGCCGGATGTACACATTCTGCTGACACATTCACATGCAGCCATTTACATATCTGTACCTGCGGTGGGTTGCTGACATGTGGGTAATGATTTGCCCGTGGCAAGGTTGCCTAACACAAACATCTTACCACAATACAGTTATACACATTGTGTGTGGTTGTATAGCTGCCCACGGATGCTAGCAGTTTTGGGTGCAGGGTATACATGGGTGTGACTGACATGTACAATGAGGCTATTGTGTAGTACATCCGAATGCATGTGTTCTGCCTCTGGATATTACACTTCATCATACACCATCTGGTGTATGCAACAAAGATGTTGCTGGGTCTGGGATATGTTGCTATGCACATGTTTGCCTGTGTTTGGGGTATCTTGCTTCCTTACTGTTGTTATGTCGGCACAGCTACCCGGCTATGTACTGTCACTACTGCTTGTGACCATTATGGTTGGCACCTTTTCCAATGCCCATGGTGGGGCATGTTATGTGGACACTGATATTTGCAGGACTACACATACCCAGGGCTAGTGCAGTGGACAGAACTTCACTTGTTTGCCATACTATGAGCCTATTCTGTTAGCGTTTGGGTTCCTTATTTATTTTCTTATGCCATGTCTGTGTTCCATACCGTAATGTATATGTTTTATGCTACTATTTACATGTATATTGCGGAATTTATGGCAGGGGATCGCAGGTCATTTTCCATTTTTACGATTGTTGCAGGGACACGATTGTCCAATCAGGGACTGTCCATGGCACTTTGGGACAGCAGGTAACCCTGGTGACCATGCCCATGTCGCTGCTGGGGTTTCCACCTTTTCCATTTTCCGATCTGGGATATTTCCGGGACTCACATCTGCCTTTACAGGCCGACACATACAAACGGTCACTATATAGCATAGAAAATCACTTGTTTGCCTAAATAATTTGCTTATTATTGTGGCAATTTCCTTGCTTATTCTGTTTATTGTGTCATTTCGGTATGTCTGTTACAGAAATAACCAATTCATGCTACCATTACATTACATACGGGATATCATTGTGTCCTACATTCGTAGCACATCGGCCATTTCTAATACGTTTTTTCGGGACACCACTGTCCATGGAGAGACTGCCCCAAACACAGTGGGACAGGTGGTGACCTTAGTCGCTGCTCCTATGTCGGTGCGGCGCGCTGACATGCGGCTGTACACCTTCTCTGAGTGTAAACACTGACAGTACATTGCGGACGGCGGTCTTATGCGTATCCTTTGCTCCTTGAACGGGTACACTTATGCCTTGGTGGCTTCTATTTGCTTCTCCGCTGATTTGGAACGGGACTATGTTGCACTGCACGTGCGTTTCATTCTGCACGGGACCTGGCTGCTGCCATTACTATTGTGGGCGGACCGTGGCTGTCAGCACATTAGGTTGCTCACCTCCTGCCGGCTTAGACACGCCTCCAGACGCATCCTACCTGGGCTCGCTCACGTACACTACGCACGTGTCTGTGATTCCGGTGCACTCTCATTAATATGTATATGGCGCTACTGCGCCGGATATTCCATGCACCGCCGGCGCAGGCCTTACGCCCGCCTTGCGCCGAGCTTCATGAATCCCGGGGTATGTCCCTTTGTCAGAGAGAAAAGTAAAGTTGTTAAAATAAAGATAAATTATGCTTAGTCAAATAAGATGAGGAAAGCCAAAATAAGGCTAGGGACTGAACATAGCAGTCTTTGCTAAGGACAACACAAATATTTTTATAAACATGCCAGACATTTCAGAGGGGTTACCAATAACAGCATTGCATTGCAGGTAGATGTCATTGCTGATGACAAATCTTAGAGCAAATGTATTTGTTAAGCATTTTTTAAGCACAGTAAAACTGAGAGCCCCACAAATATTACATGAATCTGTGTTCAAAACCAAGTTGCCCAATTGTGAAAGAGAAGTGGATAAATGAGGCTGTTATCAAAATTAGGACTAACCATGCTGCTGGCCCAGATGATTTGAATGATTTTTATGTTAGTAATGTTTGGGATCACATGTAACTTATTTATTTGATATTTATTTATTTATTTATTTCATGAAATACCATTGGATAGTCATGTGCCACACTTGTAGAATGTATTTATTTATTGACATTTGTTGACCAGGAAAGTCAACTGGGTGAGAAACCCATTTTCAGTGGAGGCCCGGGGAGAAAAGCTTCAGTTCCAGATCAAATATTTGCAATAATAAAACAGTTTAAAAAATACTATACAATTTCCTAGTGACTAGTAATACATACATATATATATATATATATATATATAGATATATATATATATATATATATATATATATATATATATATATATATATATATATATATAATCTATTATCACTCCAAAAGTTAAGCAAGGAGATACTGGTGATCCATTCCAAACAGCCAAAACCTATTAGTTTAACAAATATCAGAGGGCAAAGTCTGGAGAGGGTTCTACTAATGCTGCTAACTGAATTTTTGTTGTAAATGCCTGCTACTAACCAGAATGGATTCAGAAATGAAAGACATACATTTGGTAAGTTTTTACACACCTGTGGTGAAAGCTTTTGGTAGTATAACTTATAGTCCATGTGGGTGTAAATGACCTGAGATGTACCTCTTTGGACTATATGAAAAGAGACACTTTGGAGCTCTTAGAATATGTGTCCCAGGCTGGTATGAGCCTAGCATTGATCATCATTCTACCTTCACTACAGATAATGCCAGTGTAAGAAGAGAAAATGATTGCCTAATTGGCTTAGCTTCTGGTGTCATTCACAGGGGGGTGCAATATTTGTCAGCATGGGATGATATGGTCAACAGACAATGGTGATTTGCCAGTGATGCTCTGTAGCTGTTCTTGTTAGAATTTGAAATATTGGCTAAAACATTGTTCTCCCCCATAGTGCCTTTTTAGGTAACTTTAAACTGACACACCTTCCGACACAGTAAAATCAACCCAGGGGAATCTAAAGGTACTACTACTCAATACCAGGATCCAAAACAAGAACTCCATCTCTCCAAGCTTTTCACACCTTGGAGAATGCAGATATCTGTGCAGTTACTGAGAAATAGCTTAATGCTAGAGCACCAGGACACTACAGGGATATGATGCCTTCCACACATCTAGACCACCTACAGCACAGCCAGAGATTACAGTTGGAGGTGTCTTGATCTACATCAAAAACAAACATCTCTCAAGGTTGGTCAAACAAGATGATGTGATTAAACTTCTCAATGTCCAAATCACCATAGGTAGAGTCTATTATCATATTGTTGCAAGCTATAGATCACCCTCTATGACCCATAAATCCCATAGATCATATTTATACCTAGTGGAGATACTTAATATTCAACCCAATATCATATTCATGCAGGGGATGGGGCATTAACTATCCAGCTGTAAACTGATAATCCTACATCACCCCAAACTTGCAGGTCCAGAGATTCTTGGACTTTGTAAAGCAAACATTCTGGACCGTAAGTACACTTGGGGTGCAAACATATTGAACATGGTACTCACAAATATAGGAGAACACTGCCCCCCCCCCCACACACACACACACACAGTGCAATGTCATCTTTGGTGAGGTCAGGCCATAAAGCTGTCTCCTTCTATATAAAATCAATGCTGTGAGCCCAGCAAACCGTGTAAAAGTTAAAAAATATTCTAAGGCAAATTGCCTATTATTAAGTGATTACCTGACAAAATTACATGTCTAAGACTGTAGAACACAGATGCCTATTTAGAATTGTACACAGAAACCCTATACAGTCTTGTTAATAGATAACTAGAGACAGTTGTGACTACAAGAAACAAGCACTGAACAAAATAAAAAAACAAACAAAAAAAAAAAAACAAAGCTCCCTGGTGGAGTCCAGACATAAATATCTTGTACAACAAAAGGAAAAAAAACATCATAGCTAAAATTAGAAAGTGCAATGGCCAGCCAGATAAAAACTCTCCCATCAGGCTAAACAAACAAGAGAGCAAATTAAATATACCAATGCCAGCTTTGAGGTAAAGAGCTTCTCACATCAAAGACAACCACACTTCTTTAACTAAGTCCAAAACCTTAAAGGCAAACTCAACAGTGTGCAGAAGTGGTTGTAAATGAAGCCCATTGCATGGAGCCAGTAACAGCAAATCTAAAAAAACAACAAAGAAAAAATTAAATGCCCAGGCAGGCAGCCCCTACAAAAGACCAGAATGCTGATTCTTTCCACTAGTTTGTTTAAATTAAAAAAAAAAAAAGTTGATTTAGTGCTTTCATATATCAACTGGAGATGTCATCATTCTGGAGTCTCTAGTTGAGAGACAAAAGTGCTAAATCAACTTTTTAAGTTTAAACTAACTAGTGGAAAGAAACAGCATTCTGGTCTTTTGTAGGGGCAGCCTGCCTGGGAATTTTGTTTTTTGTTTCTCGTGCAGCTTTTTGTCTGGGTTTGTACAGTTTTGTGTTTGTTAATTCTAGCAAATCTCCTGGCTAACAAAGTCAGCTCCAGTTTTAGCATCTATATTACATAATCAAACTTTTAAAAGTTCAAACGTCATATGGGCGACACCATATGATTGAACTTTTAAAAGTTTGAAAATGTAATAAAAAAAAAAAAAAGAAAAAACCTACCTTAATGGTTTAAGCAGGGGGGTAACCCCCTCTGCACCCCCACCCCCCGCTCTTAAAATATACCAACTCCGAGATTGTTCTACAGTGCAGAAAAGGGAAGTCTTCCCATTCCGCACTGTATGGAGATGTCCATTGAAACGTTCAAACTTTTGAAAGTTTAATCATATGGTGTCGACCATATGACATTCAAACTTTTAAGAGTTCAACAATGTGATATGACCAACAGTTTTATACCCCCCAAGTAATACCATCAAACATAAACTCCCAATTGTCACTAGGGAGCAGGTCCTAGGCGCATTTTCTAAGGTGAAAAATAATGCATCAGTAGGCCCAGAAAATATCTAGGGATGCCTTCTAAATAGCCTGTAACATGACTTATCAAGACCTTTGGAGTCACTATTTAATGATAGTTTCCAGTCTATACAGGCTTTGTGCCACATGAATGAAGGACTGCAACGGTCATCCCTCTGTCCAACAATGGACCCTGAAACCTACAGACCCATAAGTTTGAAAAGTCTCATATGCAAAGCCATGGAAATCATTATCACGGGTTTGATTAATGATGACATTGAAAATGCTAAGACACTGGATTCAACTCATTTTGGCTTCATCAAAGGCAGATCATGCCAATTCAACGTGGTGGACTTCTTTAAAAAGGTCACAAAAGCAATGGATGAGGGTAAAACAGTGCATAGTGCCTATCTTAACCTGGCTAAGACATTTGATACATTATCCCACTTGGGCATTATAAATAAATTCATGGAATTTGGCATAAACCCTTATATATTACACAATAGATAGCCGTCTGGCTCTCATATAAGACTCAGGAAGTTAGGATAGGGGAGACCATGTCCAAAAGGAGGCCATTCACTAGCAGAGTATCTCAGGGCTCCGTGCAAGGACCACATTTACTTCCCAGAAGTGTAGTCAATTTCAAGGGCCTCTGCCTGACCAGATTTGCAGATGATTGCAAACTAAGAGCAGTCATAGAATCATCCTCAATACACTCCCATCCTACAGGAAAGACTGACACCGACAAATGGCTGCTGCCAAAACCATGGCTTAAAATTCAATGCCAAGAAATGCATAATGGTACCCTTTGGGAAGTTGACCACCCAAGGAAAGTACCTCACTGATAATACCCCCCTAAGAGTGTACCCAGTAGTTAGAGTTTTGGGGATGCATATAGCTAGTAACTGGCTTTGGACCAGCATGTGTCTAAGGTAATAAGGATATCATTCTATGCTATTCAGCTTATAAGCAAGGGCAGCACTGGAGTCCAAAGATGTCATTGTTCCTCTGCATTTGCCCCTCATCATATCTAACATTGAGTACTATACCTCCTTTCATATTTACCTTCCAGGCACATGCAACAGCTACAACATCCACAAAGGTTCCTAACAAAAGGAATACAAGGCATAAAAATCATGTCATATGCAGCTTGCCTCAAAGCTCAATCTCTGTACTCAGTTTCCTAGGGACTGTTGAGAGGTGATCTACGCTTGACATACAAGAAATCTTTGGATCCCTCTCTGATTAACCTTTTGTACATCTGTAAAGCCAATAGCATTAGAACTATTTGATTTAGGGACTTAAACCTTGCGTATGACATAAATACTACATGTTGAAAATTGTCAGCAACATGATATCATTAGACTATCAGGAATACAAAAGACAGTGGAAGACACCTTCTAACTTATTTCTACCATAACTTCCTCACAGCGATTAACACCCTTGCAGAGATGGATTAGGAGGTGGACAAGATACAATGGGTTGGAAAAAGAAAGGGGACAACTCAGGCTCCCAGACAGGCAATAATCAAACTGCACTTGTATGCAGCAAAGGAATGGGTACTTGTATACTGCAATATGTAGCTGCTGTAAAGTGTGAGAGCTAATGGTTAGAGAGTGCATGCCTATTAAAACTACTCTAAGGTCCTGTATCTGAAATGTGCTGAATTTGTCAGTCTTAGAAGGGCATTGAAGACTAAAGGCTTTATCTCTTGGCTAATATATTCAGCAGATTTGATTGTAATAACTGGTGGCCAAATGTTGTTTTTCATGTTTCCTGCAATGTCTCTTAATTTTCTGGCAGGCAAGCCAATGGACCATGAACTTGACACAGCATGCAAAGAACGTAAGGAGGAAGGAAAAGATAGCGAAACCTTAAGAAGCTCCATCTCAGAGCATATGTGATACAACTATCAATACAACTATGGACTAGACTGTTAATCGCTGTTAGGGGAGATACCAACTGATAGAAGATGATGGTATGGACAATAATGTATCATCCAAGAATGTAAGGGAGGTTACTGAGAATATGATAGAGTTAGAAAACAGGTGTTCTATATGGTTCAAATTGTCACTCTTCTGAAGTATTCTTGGACTTTTATACTCCTTGGGAGCTTCGTATGCTATAATGTGATTTAGAATTGACAGGGAGAGATTTAAATGGTGCAGTGGACTGATAAAAAGAGATAGAAAACCTGGACCTCAGGACATCATATAAAATATTTGCAGGTGTTTGCTAACTGTAAAGTAGAAGAAGGGTGGGCTGACATTTGGAGGGTGCAGCACCCAGATGGACTTCCATAAATCTTTTCTAGGGATAAAAGTAAACAATCAGGAAAACTGGATGGAATATTATGAAAGGCTAAGGGCATTAATCAGGTCATTGGTTCACAGATTGGGGAAGGATATCTTTCTGACCACGTGCATGACTGTCTGAGTTTGTTACTTCCACGGTTTAACAGTGCCCCTGTAAGCTGGAGATAGGAAGTTTCGTTATGAGAGGTGCATGTAAATATGCTGGAAGAAAAACAGTTGAGGCAGTTTTTGACTGGAATAGTGGACAAGATATAAATGGGATGAAAATTTGGAATAAGTGGGAAGCAGTGAAGTGTGCATTAAGAGGTCATCTAATGGGAACGGTGGGCATAGAAAGGAAACAGGAAAAATCAAGCAGTGGGAAAAAAATTTGCAAAAGTTGCAAAGAGATTTAGAAAAAGGCAACTCAGATGGTACAGATGTAGATAAGATGAGGGAGATGTGGAGATTCAAAAACAGTCCAGAGAAATTAGAAAGAACTATGTAATGAGGACTCAAGAAAAAGGGGGAAAGATGGGTAAATGGCTGGCTGCTACAGCTAAGGAGCAACAGAAAGATACGTTGTACTTGGCTGCAAACACTAAGGAAAGCAACATAGCTTGTGCCAAATTAGAGATACAGGCATTTTTGTGGACTTCTTTACTAAGATTTATAGTTCAAAACTTTTGCTGGATGGTCAACACTTTGGAGATGACAGGTGCTTTATGTGACAGGGGTGGAAGTTAAAAGAAAATGTAAAGGAAAGGATAGATTGAAATATTTCTGGGGCTGAGGTTATTGATGCTACCAAATGATTTAAGAGGGAGTAGTTTCCTGGGGGGATAGCTTTTGATCAAATTTTACTGTTTTTTTCTGTATGAATTTATACAGTATTTAGCTGAGGTGTGTAACAATGGGGCAGTGGCAGAGACACTGTCAGAATCTTTTACAAGAGCCATTTTAGTACTGATTCCTATAGGTAAAAGTGACAAGCAGTTGTGGGATAATTATAGGCTTATCTTACTGCTTAGTGTTGATGCTAAGATATTCTCATGGATCCTGGCTAAATGTCTACAAGGGTTATTACCACAATTGATTAAAGAGGATCAAAGGGGATTTGTTAAATGGCATACAGCAGAAAGTAAATGGTGATTAGTAAGACAATTTGTGGCTTTGACAGAGGAAAGCAAGTAGAATCAAGTTGGAGTTGCACTTTTGAATTAAAAAGAAGCATCTGACTTGGCTTGAATGGCCTTTTTTGTTGCACATATTACAGGATGTAAGAGCAGGAAATAAGTTTCAGAGTTAGATTTTAGCATTATGCAAGAATGCAAAAGTGTAACCACTTATCAATGGTAGTCTGACATCCAATATTCAGGTTACTACAGGGATGAATCTAGGGCTCCCCCGTCACCTATATTAATTATCATAGCAATGGAAACATTAGCACAAGAAGTAGGTAGATTTTATAGACAATACCATGTAGATGACCATTTTTTTAGAATGTTTGTTGATGGCTATATTCTGATTGCAGAGTGGCTGGATCATATCCTTTCTGATATTATAAGAATTTTTGAAGAGTTCCAGAGAACAGCTGATTTGGAGTGTAGTTAGCTTAAGCAGGTGCAGGTAAGTGTGAGAATTCTGTCTAGCTTAACTGAAGAGGAGAAAATTATGGAGGAAGTGAGAATTTCAGCTAGATATTTAGGGTTGATGATGGCAGAGAATGGAAAAAATTGATAGTGCAGAATAATATGGAATTATATCTGGAGATACATCAGTTTTTCTCCATATGGTCTTGCAAACTTTTTTTCTTTATCAGGAAGAATGCGCTTAATTCATATGATGAGGTTATCAAAAGTTTTATATGAGTGTCACCATTCACCCATAAGTCATTTAGGTAAAACATTGGTTATACAGAATATGGCAGGTCTGTGATACGTTTTACTGGAATGGTAAGGGATGATAGATCACAAAGATGAGACTGGGACTTTTATGAACATGAAGAGGATGGAGGGTGCCTGAAATTTGTTTTTATACAATTGCAGCTGCAGCTTCAGTAGTCTTCTTGTTAGATACAGAGACCTGTGAGAAGTCAGTGTTTCCTTTGGGGCTAATGCAGTGTTGACAAACTTAATTAAGGAGCTGGTGGGGTCTAGAGTCTTGATGTTAGGGGTCTTACAATGAATTTTTGGAATAATCCAGTCATTATGATACAGTCATACTTTTTATTGGAAAAATTGACAAGAGAAAATAGTATGGAGATTAGCTGATCTGATGTTAGGGCCAAATGGAGGTATTTTTCACATCCAGGATAGGGCTACCTTTAGAGAGGGAAGTATGACCTACTAGATTGAGCATGGTTGCAGTTTGACCAATTACAGGAGTTAAGAAATGGATGGATAGTGAAGGTTTTGAAAGGGAAAGGGTGAGAATAGAGGGTCAAGTAGGCTGGAAGTGAGTCCTTTAGATTTCTGACACGATGCTCGACTGTCATGTTGTAGTCTATACAGGCTATTTAATACGGGTAAATCTATAGTTTGGTATGGAAAGTTTGAGGGCTAAAGGGGAAGACTTGGAAAAGATCCAGTTGTCTAAGGATGATTGGAATGGATGTTTTAAAATGTCAGACAAAATAACAGTTCTACCAAACATATGGATGATCATTTGAGGTGATTGCATAGATGGTTTAGAACTCATTTTTTCAGATGTAGGAGCTTCAGTAGAAGTAGTTTGCTGGAGATGTGGGAATAATATTCCCAATAATAATGATGGTGGATATTTGCATATATTTTAGGAATGAAGAGTTCTATAGCAATATTGGAAAGGTGTTGCTAAAGAATGGGACTCACTTTTTGAAAAAAAAAGTACCTCGGAATTTGCAGTTTTGTCTCAGTGGACTAGGAGGCAAGGAAGAATATTGTACTACAATGGAGAAAATTATTATTTTGCTGTTTGGAGAGTGGAAAGGATTTTGACAGTGAAATCTTGAAAAAGGTAATTTTGTTTGAAGGGAACCATGCTTGGAATTAATACTATGAGAACTTATTACAGAGATTTGTGTGTAGAGGAGTTGAGAGAGAATAATGGCAAAACATCTCAGAATGGGTTAAGGTTTGATTATATTATAAAATGAGCAATAGTTTTGCTGGGAGTGATAATCCATCCATCCATCCTCAACCCCTTTTCCCATTTTTTGCATATGGGTTAGAGGTGTCACTTCAACAGTGACAATCATCTAGAGCCAAGGTTTACACCGCACTAACAATGAAGGTAGATAAAAGAGGGGCATAGCTTATTTCTAATGATATGCATATCTCAATTTTGTTTGATATATTATATACCGATTTCAAATTTTAGCTAATCATTTCTCTTATGTCATCATTTTGATTGTGTATTATTTTACATATCATGTTTCTGATTTGCCTTTTTTGTATTTTTTCTATACTGAAAGTTTCTATTGAATACTTCCGGTGTTCAAATTTTTTTATTAAACATTCAAAAAAAAAGTAACAATATGACTGAGATACTTTAATTCATTAGAAGAATTTAAAAGTGGTATAGATACAATTTTCTCGGACATTATCAGCCATGGTCGTTGTGTACTTAAAATGAATTAATTATGGCCTCTGTTGAGGTTTTAATTTCAGTTTTAACACTGTAACAATATAAAGACTGCCATGTAGTGTTTGTGTCTTTGATATCATTAACAGTACCATGGTTGAAGATTCTTTGTAGATAAGATTTCCTTGTGAACATTACCATTCATACATTGTACAGATTTAGCAACAGAACTAATATTTGATTGTCAGTTCACTTTATTGACAAAGAAAAGGGTATTTAATTAATCAAAAACTCTTTTGAGCAACACTGCATTTGATCGACATTCAGTGCATTGAAAAGAGTGAAATGGTATAGAAAATGACTGTGTGTGTGGTTTTTGGAGAGTAGGAATTAGAATGCAAATTAACATTGATCAGTAGTTTTATCATGATAACTCCCTCTGTTATGTTGTTCCATCATGCCTAGAAGTTTAAGCTTTTGCACCAGCAGTGATTTAGTATGTAAGGGACATTGTTTTGTCTCCACAGTTGTGTGACTATGGGGTTAGTATATTTATGTTAGGAGGGTATGGAAGCAAAGACCTTCACATTTGGGGAGCAGGATGGGACTGACCCCCTGAAAAAAATCTTTGGGGGTATATTTAGTGTGTATGAAATTGTCATTGAAATGAGTATAAGTCAAATGTAGTGTAATTCAAATAAGTTTTAGATTAAATAAAGCACTGTTTTCCTTGTTGATTAAGTGAAATGGCAATGTTATTAAACAGAATCATATGCATTTAAGGGCTGGAGACAATAAACTCTACATGCTCGCTGTGTGTGTGCCAATTTGTATTCAGTAAGTGGCTCTACACAGTGTCACAGTAGCATGCTAATTGCAGTATAAGCAGCTGAATTGTATGGTAATAAACCAATCTAAAATGGTGGAGGTATTTAACAAGCTATAGATCAATCGTACACACTTACCACAGGTTTTTGCCTTGCATTCCAAAACTTATTGGAATACAGCCATGGAAACTACACGAGAGGGAAATAATGTTAGGGGCTGATGGTGCTGTTCTGCATGTGTATGTGTATGTGCAACAGGCATAGGTCTACGCTGCTGCTGCTGGTAGACCTCTGGCAAAAAGGAGAAGGGTGTTTAGACCCCATTTAATTTTCATGGTCTCCATGAGGTGGAACTAGTAGAGTGATACAGAGTGCATAGAGACACACTCCAGGAACTCTGCAGCCTCTGTTATCTTCATCTCAGAACAAGGGCAAACCAATGGAAACCAATACCTACAGAGACCAAGGTATGTGTAGCACTCAGAATTTTAGCTGCAGAATCCTTCCAGAGACCAACAGGGAACATGCTAGGGATGTCACAGGCAAAAGCATCCAGGATCCTACATCAATTCCTGAATGCATGCCAGTAACTACATATATTTTCCCCATACCGCTGAGGACAGACCTAAAATTATGCAGGATCTCTCTACCCTGCAGCACACTTCCCTAAAGTCTTGGGTGCCATAGACTACACGTGCATTGATATCAAAGCACCACCACAGGGAAGAGAGAAGGATCTACATAAATAGAAAGGTTTTTCACTTCATTAACTGCCAAGTCATGTGTAACACTTAGCGAATCATCCTGAATGTGTATGCCTGCAATCCCAGCAGTTCTGTAACTCTTATATCTGGCAAAACTCACAGTTCTAGCAGAGGTGTTCTAGTGTGGGCTATCCCATAAGGCCACATACTAGGTATGCACTCGAACCATGGCTGATGACGCCCATCAAAAATGCACATGCACCAATGGAGGAGCACTATAATGAGGCACACACTCAAACAAGAAATATCATATAGTGTGTGTTTGTGCTGCATATGGTAAGGTTTTGGTGCCTAGATACATCAGGAGGTGCTCTGCTGTATGATTCCAGTGTCTATGCCAAAATTATCACAGTCTTTGCTGCCCTACACAATATTATCCCGAGCAAACAAATGTAATAAGAATGCCAAGGGGAAGGAACACACATCCCACCACCATTGGCAAGGTCATCACAGCCACACATAAGTGAGGACTCAGTGAGGGGAACCACTGGCTGCTGTGGGTATAGGTAGATGTAGGCATGCACAGTATGCCCTCACCCTGGCCAAGAGGAAATGGATAGCACACATGCTGACCACCTAAGGGGTACAGCTGCTATCTTATGCAAATACATACAGTCAAATTGATGTCAGATAATGCTCACAACCTTTACTTACCCATGTAATAACTATGCACTGATAGCATCACACAGAGTCAGCCCTGAATTACAACAGTTGTAACTGCAGGATTATCAAGGGAAGTGTTGAACCTGGGACAGGAAATTAAATGGAGAAGAACACAAATGAATGGCAGATACCTGCCTACTGTTACTTGAAAATGTACCTAAGTAGAATGTGTGTGAGCTGTCCAGCAATGACATCAATATTGACAGGACTGACTTATATCAATAGATTTCTGACATTTATCAGCTAACATTCCTTACGCATCTAAAATACACATAACAGAAATAGCAGTCCAAAGTCTAATTATCCTTACATTCCCACAAGTGGGGTAATAAGCCTCACTGACATATCAACGATTTCAAGGTAGTAATCACAACAGTAAAAAGGCTGTAAGAAATCAGTAATAATTTCAAAATAGCATCACCAATACATAGATTAGCTGTGCACCCTGTGCATCAGAAAAAATGATATATGTTTTCCTGAATCCAAAAGATAGAAACAAGGACATGACACCGTTATTATCATTTGTCCAGGGTGTTGTCTGGGGGGGGGGGGGGCAGATTGCCAAGACTGACACAAAAGAATTGACTGTTTAGGTGTAAAAAAGACAGGCAGGCAGAAATGTAGCTAATTATCAAATGGCCACTGAGACAGACTGACCTGCTACACTCATGAATGCTTCATGTACCTGTTATGTGTAGGTGTTTGTATGGGCACTCGCTGTGGAATGTGTGTGTGAGTGTCTGCATGAATACAGCCAAGCTTTGCACTAGTTCTACATCCTGGCATGTCAGACAGGTGTGAGCCGTGCATGGTAGAGGTATCAGATTATTATCATTACCCTTGACCACGAGAACTGGCTCTGCCAGGAGTTACACTGGCATGTGCATGCCCACGGTCAGATGTCCTGGTGCTATTTGAACTTGAGTAATGTCTATTGGACAAGGTCTCCTTGCAACTATGCCCAGGTCCACAACACCATGGCATACCACATCTGCATGTGGATACCTCAACCACTGATGGAGCAGTAGAAGCAGTACCACTACAGAGTGGGATCATGCACAGCCACATTGGCTAACAGCAGATGATGTTGCAGACCTATGGCCACATGGATGCTGTCCCCCTCCCAACAGATTTTCCATCACAGACACTGCCTGTTCCATTGTGTCATTTGTCCAATCCAATAAACTGACCACATGGCAGAGGTAGTCACATATGTCAGCCTGTGCCACAATGAGAACACAAATCATGTCTTCTGAGGCCCTAGTGAAATGTGCCTGTGTCTCCATGATAGCCCTAAACATATGTCGAGTGGCACTTACTGACATACCAGCATCAGGTGGAGGGTGGACAACAGGCCTCCTCTGAGTATCCCTACCAACCCTCTGGCATGGCATCTCACTCACATTTTGGTTATGAACAGAGTCAACTGGCATTGAAACCGCAGTAACCACACTACCTTGATCGAGTGTGTTACTCTCAATCTGTCTAATATCTGAGGGCTCAGTGGAATGGGTATGTACAGGCATACCAGCTGTGTCTGAAAGGAATACAGAGGCATGGGTGAGTCACAATCTCAGTGTCAGATTCAACCTCTGCACACCCCAACTGTGCCTTTGTGTGGCCACTATCATCACCAGAGCGTCCGACATCAGGTGGTAGGAGTCCTACACTTCCACTCTCAGGATCACCTGTGATAATAAGCAACAAACACAGGAATTAAATCACTACTATACTAGATGACAAAAAAGTAACATGGGTCACACAATCGCAGATTGTACAGCAATACAGTCATTCCTTAAATCCTTCTCACACATACAGATAATTATATATCTAAATAATGCTTAGTATTAAGATAAAAAAAATATTTGCTTACCATGTGCAGGAATCTCTACACTTTGCAGGGAGTATGGTTCTGGAAGAAATGAAGCAAGTAGAGGATCACAATTAAACATCACAATGGGAATAACACAGGGGGACAGTGAGTACACAATTGCCTATACACAATTGCCTATATGACCTGTAAGAAATATCTGAAACTCAAACTTGCCTGAGATGTCCAAACACACCTATGTATACTGAACAACTCTCTTGTATAACTCTATTAATTATCAGTAAGTACAGATACAAATTTTTTTTTTCAGAGGAAGCAGTAGTCAAGTTATATATTTTATTCTACAACCAAATATAAAAGTTGCCATATGTAAACTTGCCAAAAAGTTGCTCATGGGATACACTTGGCCTCCCAGCCACATCATCACCTACATCAAGCATATGACACACAGTTTCCATTGAGCTGTCAGGAGGATCTCTGACAGTTGCCAGGAACTCGTCATTTGGTGTCAGTGCTAGCTGAGTAGCAAGACCACCTCCATAGCCAGCTGTTTTTGTGAAACTGCAGCTGCCCTCCTTCTGGCTGATGAAATTATATCAGTGACCCAATACTGCACCTAATAGTAATTTTTGCTGCGACCTCCGACTGTGCTGACATCATTGATTAGCTGGTTCCAAATCTCCTTTCTGACAGCCATATCCCCACATCCTCTCTCAATCAGAAAGGCTCTATGGAGCCTCAGAGCCTATATTATCACCTCATTTTCTGCATCACTGAAAGGGTTTTTTGTGGATTTGTAGGCTCGAGTGCCATAATCTAATGTGACCTAAAACAAAGAAGGATAAATCAGATAAATATTGCATTACTAATGTATTACTTACAAAAAACAACCAGTCTATGTAGCATTTTAGCAACATTAAGCACTTTTCATTTAGTACAACTGAAGGTTAGTCGATTGCCCCATCTCCCCCTTACATAAAAATAAAGATTTCTACAAACCAAGGAATATCACATAAGTAATGTGTACATGTTTCCCATAGAAATATCAGGATGCATACACATTTTTAACAGAAAGGAACTTGAAACACACTTTTTTTCTTGGACCACAGAATGGTAGGTGACTCCCCCACACTCAAAACATTAAAAATATGAAGGTTTGTACAAACCAAGAATACCACAGAAGTAATGCATATATGCTTTCCTCACCGTTATCAGGATGTATACACATTTACAACAGAAAAATCAATTTATGAATGCCAGTCACCTCTCACTGTGCCCACCATTCCTATGAAGGTTGCCCTGGGCCATCTCAGAAGCACTGAACATATTATGCAAAATACCAGTTGATGTAATGATTAAGGTGTTGACCTTCCATAAACAAA
Source organism: Protopterus annectens (assembly GCF_019279795.1). Classification (NCBI taxonomy): domain Eukaryota; kingdom Metazoa; phylum Chordata; order Ceratodontiformes; family Protopteridae; genus Protopterus; species Protopterus annectens. The sequence goes on along the minus strand of NC_056725.1, from coordinate 1,133,008,160 downwards.
GTACAAGGTTTGATCCTCACCTCTGATTAATTTAATTAATTGAAGGGATATAATTTTCACCATGGACGAAATTCAAAAATCCAAAATCCAATACCACTTCCTTACAAGCTATAGGGTCCTCTTCATGATCCAGGAAACCTATGCCATGTTTTTAAACTTATTAGAAACACTAACCATCCAACTCAATACCATATTCATGGGTGACTTTAATTACCTCACTATGAACTGGGAATCCTATACAACACCAAACTTACAAGCACAGAGATTCCTCAATTTTGTAAACACAAACTCCCTGGATAAGATTGTTAATACACCAACCAGGGGTGCAAACATACTGAATCTGGTCTTCACTAATATGGGAGAGTGCTGCACACCCACTACTGTAATGTCTTCCCGGGTAAAGTCAGACCACAAAATGTTCTCCTTTGAAGTAAAAATAAAACCGGGACCCCCAGCTAAACCTGGAATTTTCAGAAACTACTCTAAGGCTAACTTCTTGCTATTAAGAGATAATATGAAGCCCTCATAAATCCTTAGAACACTGTTGCCTATGCAGAACTGTTGACAGAAACCCTGTACAAGCATGTTAATAGCTACATAGAGGCAGCTGTACCCACCAGGATGAAGTACAGAACTAAGTCAAAAAACAAGCCACCCTGGTGGAATCACAAAATCAATAGGCTGTATAACAGGAGGAAGACAATCATGGCAAAAATTAGGAGGTACAGCACCCAGTAGGGTAAAAGCACTCTCATCAAATTAAACAAACAACTCAGAGGACAAATAAAGTCTATCAAAGCCAAATTTAAAGCAAATTTGGCCTCCAGGGCAAAGGACAACCACAAAGCATCCTTTAGCTATGTTCGCAACCTCAAAGCAATACACAGTTGCATACAGAGCTCTTTGTAAGTAGATCCACCTATACTGATCCAGAAGATATAGCAAATCTACTGGCCAATAAATTAAGCTCCAACTTTACCCCTCTCTCCTCCTCAAACTTCCCTCAGGAAATACCATCAAATATAACTCTTTCTGATATCACTAGGGAACAGCCCTTAAAGCTGTTTCTAAGGCCAAGAACACTGCATCAATAGGCCCAGACAATATCCCAGTATCCCTTCTAAATAGCATGAAATATGATCTATCCAGGCCTCTGGAATTACTGTTTAACTGTACCTTGTAAACAGGCTTTGTACCTCATGAATGGAGAACAGTAACAGTCATCCCCTATGCACAAAGGTGGGCCATTTACAGATCCTGGAAACTATAGACCCATAAGCCTCACTAGTCTTATATGTAAAGCCATGGAAATAATTATCATGGATATGATCAGTAGTAATATAGTAAACCTCCAGACATTGGACCAAATCCAGTTTGGTTTCGTCAAGGGCAGATTATGACTACTCAACCTGGTGGACTTCTTTGAGAAGGTAACCAAAGCAATGGATGAGGGCAAAATGGTCCAGACTGCCTACCTTGACCTGGCCAAGGCATTTGACACAATATCCCACTCAGGCATCATTGATAAACTCAAGAAGTTAGGTATAATCTCATATGTCACCCAGTGGATAGTTAAATGGCTCACAGACAGGACCCAGGAAGTTAGAATTAAGGATTCCACCTCTACAAAGAAGCCAGTCACAAATGGAGTCCCTCAGGGATTAGTCCTTGGACCGCTCCTTTTTAGCCTTTACTTTTTTGAAGTCAAGGCCAATGTCAGTGGTCTCTAGATGACTACATTTGCAGATGACTGCAAATTAGGAACTGTCATTGAATCTCACAATGATACAAATGTTCTCCATGAGAGGCTGACACAGACAAACAACTGGTGTCATAGCCATGGACTAAAACTAAATGCCAAGAAATGCATAATAGTATCCTTCAGGAAGTCATCCACCCCTGGTAACTATCATATTAACAACACACCCCTTAGAATTAACCCAGTACTCAGGACATAGGGATACACATATATAGTAATCTAGCTTTTAAGCATCATGTGTCTACAGTAGTGAGGGAATCATTCTATGTTGAGCAACTTATAAACAAAGTTATGGTATCTAGGTCCAAGGAAGTCATTGTTTCACTGTATTCAGCATTCATCAGACATCTCATTGAGAACAATGCCTCTTTTGATATGTACCTAACCAGACATATCCAACAACTGGAATTTCCACAGAGGTTCATCACTAAAAGAATACAGGGTATAAGTAAAATGCCCTATGCAGACCACCTCAAGGCCCTATCCCTGTATTCTGTCTCCTACAGGCTTTTGAAGGGAGATCTATGCTTGGCATGCAGGGCATTGTCAGACCCCACTCTGATATATCTCCTGCATATCCACAAAATAAACAGCACCAGAATTACCCATTGTAAACACTTAAACCTTGTCTGTAATATAAATAGAACCTGCTGGAGAGACAAGTATGTATCCCAGAGACTATCCCCATATATGGAACAGGCTGCCCATCCATGTGCAGCAGAGTTCTTCCCTAACCCAATTCAAGTGCAACTTAGACAACTGGATGGGGAACAGGAAATGCATCCCTGGTTTGGCACCTATATCTCTAATGGACACAGACAACCTGTAAATGATTCATCTCCCAAGCCTCTGCTTACACTTATCAAGGGTATCTTGTCAGAGATTTGGGATGCATGGCTAGGCTTAAAATGGTTATTGTGGTCATTAGTCTAGTAAGCATCTGTGAACCTATGAACCTATGAACACCAGTGTCAGTGACACATACATTACATTTCTCTCCAATAACATAGATTATTGTAAAATCTAATTTTAAAAATAATAGTTGCACTGAAAGCACAAACTGTCCATCTCTGAAATGTAAATGCCTGCCAAAATGCCTATGCTAACAATGAAGTATAAAAAGTTTATACAAATAAAAGTTCCATTTTCTGCTGGATATATAAATACATTTGTAACATTTTGCAAAATTTAGAATGTACTTGAATAATATAAGCATACCTTACCCAAATAATTATAAGCTTTATCTGCAGATAAATCACCTTAAAAATACCAGTCTTCTGTTTTGCCCATATGCACATGTGTCCTCATCTTCATGTTTCCTAGCTACACAATTACCATTTCATAGAGTAGATTCAACCCTCTGAACACTTTGAAGATGCAAATGAATTGTGAACATATTAGAATTGCTGAATACCAAACTTTTGACTTTGTGTAGCAAATGTAAACATAGTGTAGGCTCCACACCATGTTAGGTGCTAATGTCTTACAACTGTGAATGATTGGTGTGAGACAGAAGGAAAACACAACAGCAATTCAGACAACCTTCACTGTAGTGGGTGTGTCGGTGAGGATACTCTTAGAAAGTGTGGAAATAACTTCAGTGAGTTTTTAAATGAAACAAAACACCACACATTTATCATTTTTAATCAGTAATGGAAAAACTGTCATGCTTTGAAAACTGTTGCTTGCTGTCACACATTTTGTCTCACATTTAAAGGAACATGATAGACTGCATGTCTGCGGTTACAGCAGAGGTAAAGGAAGAATGAGCACAATACAAAGTGAAGACAGAGTTGCATTTGTGCAGGCATTCATAAATGGTTGTGTGATCACTCATTGCACTAAATATGTAAGCCACGCATGTACAACCATCTGAGAATGTACAAGAGTATGCCCAGTCAATACTGTAGAGGAAATGTGAATTGCTTGTAGCACATTATTTCATTGCTGTTCCAACGCTGTGTCTATGGCAAAGACAGAGGACACATTCCAGCTGTGTTGTATAATTTTATAACTCTGATAGTTCATATCTAGAGTTAGAGTTGTGTAATTGTTTAATATGTGTTTAACTGTAATTTTTTGAGGGGGAGGTCTTTAACATTTGCACCACATGCAGTTTAGTGCAAACTTGGTTAAATGTATAAAATAAAATTAATGTCAGTTGCCTTAGGAAGCACAGTCACATTTAACGGCATTGTGCAGCAGTCAGCAACTTGGATGCTAATTACATCAGAAATTACACCTGTAACCCAAGTGTGTGTGTGTGTGTGTGTGTGTGTGTGTGTGTGTGTGTATAGCACAAGGTGTAAAGTTGTTGAGGTAAACAACAGATAAGATATGTAGACTGTGGTTTGAGATCCGCAGTATTTTTTTTACTGAGGAATGATCATAATGGTTATTAACAGAAATATTGTATATTCACTTTTGCTTGTGTTTGCACATTGCTCACCTGTGCACAAACACAGTTCACTGCTGAAGCATAAAAAGAAACATTGTTAAAATGTAATTGCTACAAAGGTCCTGATACATTTTTATGTGTTCCACCTTCTTTCTTCACTCAAGCAGGTTAAACGGTGGCACATGGCCATCAGCACTCTGGATTGTACTGAGTGTGAAAAATACATCTGATGCCTAGCTTTCCCTGTTGTACTAGGTGTGAGTTCATGGCCATAACAAAAGTGAGCCAGGATACTAATTCAGCACACACCACTTTTTAATAATGGTGCCAACGGTAATTTTTTTAAACAAAAATAATAATATAAAGATAATTATACATAAAATAATATGTATATCAGGGTGAGTAAGTGTACACATGGTATCATATCTATTATATGTGTAACAGGTGTAGCATGACATTTATGGTTCTGTAATTATAAATGTATTTTAAGGACTGAGATGTCATTCCTAGTTAATTGACAGTCATCTACCCATACCCAATAACACAAGTGTAGCTGCAAACAGAATGTATTGTGTGATCTTAAACAGAACTCAAAAATCTACTCTGAAAGTAATACAAGTAAATGCATTTCCATTATATTGCCACACCCTACTCTTGCATTGCATCACAGAATTCCTAAACCAAGACCTTACAATGTCACACACATACATGGTTTATTGAAGTATAGCATCACTTGCTCTTTAAGGTATATATTATTAATGACCATATTTGGCAAAAACTTCTTCTGTGGCAATGAGGAAAAAAACACCGATGTGGAAATATATGCATTCTTTTTTTTTTACATAGGTTTGAATCCCACAGTGTACAAATTATTTTTTTCAGTGTGTGAGGACCCACAAAATATGTGTCAAATCATAAAATTGATCTCCCAGCTTCAAGCCTTAAACGTCAAGTCAATAATGATATAGAGTAGTCAGAGATGACCATTGGACAACCAGTTGTCAGATCTAGCAGCACACATCCGAATCACTGAAGAAGGCTAGAATGCTAAAACTGGTATGATTTTGGTGGAATTATACATGTACATTAAACTACAGGAGTGCTCAACACACCTTGGTGCTGGCTACTTTTTGGAACTTTCTTCCTATTTCATAAACTTTTTTCCTGTCTGTTTGGCAATGTTGCTGCCCACTTAACATCATGCAAATGTGGTTGCCGGGGTTGTGCACTGGCTGTAAAATGCAATATCACAAATTGGCAAGAAAACACTTTTACTGTTATTGGAGGACCTGTGTAGACAAGACATGACCTGAGAAGGATGTTGCCCAATTCAGGGCTCAATGTTGAGGTATAAAGGAGTCAAAAATACTTGTTGTACTCCTTATAAAGCACTATAGCCATAGGCTTATGCAAGGGGACTGTGCCGGGTCTCAGTATAAGGCTGAGGCTTGGAACAGTCTGGCCAAGGCTGCCTCCTGGGGAGCAATGCAAGCACCATTATAATGACTGAAAATGGTCAAGCAAGCATAACTCAATCAGTGGCTTGATGACTTTAAGACTGTTGACATCCCACAGTTGTGTAAGTATACAGGTAAAGCAACTTTAAACAATATAGAAAGCTGTAGATAGCCAGGACTAGTATGCATAGTATGCATAATGCTTTCATGTCTCTTTTTCCCTCCTTCTTTATTTTACAGCTGCTCAGGAAATTTCAGTGAACAGGGAGGCACATGCTCAGAGACTGGATAGAATCAGAGAGGCAAGATGTATGTATGCAACACAAATTAACAAGACTGTATTAAAAACTATTGCTCTTCTATACAATACTAATAATTTAAGCATGCAGATCTTAACTGTAAAAGCAAGCATGCATGCTTTCTTCTATAGCTCTTGGTAACTGTATTAGGCAAGTGTAATAGTGTATTCATATTTGGCAGGTTAATTTCCCACAAGCAATAGATAGAGTACAAAAGTATATATATTTTTTTGTAATTCCAGTAAAATTGGCTTTAATCCCAAGTTATTAACGTAATCTGTACTGTATTTAAAAGCATGTATGCAATATCTGTATATTGCAAGGATTACCTATTACAATTCACAATCATATTTTGGATTTAGAAAGCTGTATAGCTAAAAGTATGTTTATTGTAATAAAGAATTTATGTGACACATAATGGTTCTAATCATTTATTTTCTTTTTTGTGTCACCCCACCCCTTACCTCTCTTTATATATATCTATAGCTCTATCTACAGTATATCTATATATATCTATATATATATATATATATATATGTGTGTGTGCATGCGTGTGTGTGTGTGTGTGTGTGTGTGTGTGTGTGTGTGTGTGTGTGTGTGTGTGTGTGTGTGTGAACACACCATTCTGATGTCATGCTTTTCAGCCAAAAATTAACACAGGGAAGTAGACTAGCTGCTGTTGGTCAGACAGCCAACCATCCACCAGGAGTCGCAACAACACTCAGAGTATCTGGGACACATCCTGCCAGTACTGTCTCTGCAGTTCCTGCATTGCAGGGTCCATCCACATTCAGTAGCATTGCCCCAGCTGCTGGTGTATTGGCACCTTCTGCGAGTATTTGGTGGAGGTGAGGATTACATCACCCACCAGGAGCTAACAGGGATGGTGCATGAGGTATTAGAAACTAGCATTGTTGCTCACCTCAGCCATCTAAAGAAGTTACTCCTTAGAATGCAAAAAAAGACCCCCACTTTAAGGGAGCCAAGGAAGGAAACAGTGTTGACGGTTCTGAGGGTGAGGATTAGATTCTCACTTCTCCCATGTTTGATAGGCGTATGCCTCTGATGTTCTCTACCTATCCCCAATCATGATCTCCCCCAGCCTTTTGTGTCCATCACCATCCTTGTGTCTGTATTTTTCATCCTGTTTGTCTGCACCTAGTACCTCATCTACCCTACCTACCTAACTCTCACATTCCTAGGTCCCTTCCCCAGCATTCCTCTCTTCTTGAAATCCAAAAAAAAAAAAAACTATCCCACAAAAAATGTTGCCCCATACATAGCTCTCCACTTTACATATGTGTCTTCTTGACACACTTGAATTGGTCCAGTTAACTATACAATATGATTGCATTGTTGTCACCCATCTGTGTTGTGGTGGCAGTCCAAATTCATCCAATTTTCTATACATGTTCACATTACAGTGTTAAAGATGTGGATAGCTATGTTTCTTTCCAAATTACATCCTGCAAATGTCTGTATTGCTTCCCCTTTGTTTTTACCCGTGCTTGCCTCCCATTTCACCACTTTCCTATCCACCCCATTTTCATATCTTTAATATGGTCAAAAATTAGAAACACACCCCACAAACATGTCCAGAAATGGCCCCCAATAAAGCCTTCACCTTTCGTCCACTCACTGTATTTGTGTTGAGTTTGGCATCAAGACCCATGCCTAGTGGTAGTAAATGGATCTTCATGTCCTATGGCAAAAGTTGGAGAGTTTTTGTCATTTTCCACACTAGTCCAGTTATCTCAGTGGAATGCTGCTAAAACTTGCTGTGCTAAAGGAACATAGAGTTAAACCAGAGTAAAGGCAGTACTTTGAAACATTTACTCTGACAGTTATTTAGACTACTTTATGTAACAAAATGTAAATTCCTATGTGGGGTGTTGACAGAAATTACTGGTCTGAAGATTTTTTTTGACAATAGTTTCAAGGGTTTGATTTCAGATGCATCTCTCATCATTTCTTTCTGTAATGTTATATGTGTATGATATATTTAATCACCCACATATTAGACTTTGCAAGTTATAATTTTCCATAGAGTTATCTTGATTACTGCCCAAAAATGAGTATGTTAAATGACATCCAAACCCAATGCTATCATATATTTAGCTAACCTTAGTCTGTCATAAGTCTGTTGTCCCTCTCCTAAGCCTTCTCTGTCCTTATGTCATTCACTTCATGCTACACAGCATGTGAATGTTTATGTCAATGGAACAAATGCATGACCATTAATGTGTCATTAAAAAAAACACTGCTAGATGTATGTTCACCTCTCTTTGTATTCATCCAATCACATCAACTCCTTTATATGTGTGTGTATCTAATAGGCTAATGGATGGTGTCTGCAGCCTGACTTTACTGTGCTGATGGTTAATACAAATGTTTACCTTAATTCAGTAGTATTTCTTGTGTACTGTGCAATGTTTTAAAATCATATTTAGGATTCTGTTGTTGAAATGTTCATGTGATAATGCATAAAATATTCATCTAATGTAATGTGCAAAGTGTTCTTACTGTGGTGAAGCATACTGCACACACTTTTCAGGAAACATGGCCATACACAAATAGTTATTATATCTACTGAGTCAAAAATAATCTTTTCAAAACTTGTCTTACCCCTTGTTTGATGTAGAAAAAGGTATACAAAATTAAATTGTAATTTGCAGTGAGGCCTGCAAAGCAGCTAATAGTTGTACTACAGTATAGCTGTAGGCATTAATGATAAAAATTGTGTAAGACACATACTTTACTGTAGTCATTTATTGTTTGCCACATTTGCAGTAATGATCACATTTGCTTAGGTAATGTCACCCAGACACCAGCTGTAAAAAAAAGTGAATGAGCTGCATTTGAACCCTGTGTTATCTGTGCTTAGTCCATAAATGTATTGCTCTTACACCTGCCACCACAGGGAAAGCTTTGTAGCAGCTCTTCTTTTTACACTCAGTACTGTCCAGAGTACTGATGCGCACACATCACCACTTAATCAGTTTGTGCAAAGGAATGTAAAGCAATAGAAATAATAGCATTTTTCCATTTAAGCAAAAAACTGCATTTACTTGTTGCTTAACTCTATGCAAATGGGGAAGACAATAGCAACAGTTCTTCACCTCATAAAAGTTATGACAAAATATTTCAAATATAAACTAACTTATGAACATCAGAGTATTTGTCAGCAGTTTTTCATATAACATATATAATGTCTCTACGGCCAGCTTTTCAACAATCACCAAAACCAAAAAAAAGAAAAAAGCAGTGGGAGAATACGATGCACAGAGTCCACTTAAAGTTCCAAGGCAATTATATAACATATATCCCTAGCAAATTCTGAGGTTCAAATTGTATTCATGAAATGGAAATCTCACATGCGCTAACACTTTGCCATCTTTCACACAAATGAGTTTCTCGAAGATGTGCTATGTAAACAGGTGTTTGACATGTATTACTATGGTTATTGCCCAGTTATTCTCTATCTCATCAAAAGGCATTCTTAAACACAACAGAAGAGAAGGGGCTTGTTATTCACTGAAGACATACTCAGACTCATGTCTGCCCTGCAGCAATGCACTTACAAATTATATCTCAGTAACAGGTCCAATTCCAAATACACTGCAGGAATTTCTCCTCAGGCCTCCACTGAAAATGAGCTCTTTCCCAGTTGGACTTTCCCTTTAAACAAATGTTAAATAAATAAATAAAACACAACTACATTGTTACATTTGTTATGTGTTTATACTAACATTAGCCATTATCATCACTGATCCAAACACATTGATATTGTCTGAAAAGTCTAACATTGTGGACATGAGTTCATCAGACTATGACCACACATGCATCAACATTTGTATTCTGGCTGTTTCCAAGGTGTGTGTGTGTGTGTGTATGTGTGTGTGTGTGTGTGTGTGTGTGTGTGTGTGTGTGTGTGTGTGTGTGTGTGTGTGTGTGTGTGTGTGTGTGTGTGTGTGTGTGTGTGCGTGTGTGTGTGTGTGTGTGTGTGTTCAGTTAACTCTCATTCTGGTTATTTTATTTTATTTATTTATTTATTTGCAGTTGGTTTACCAGGATAGTCCATTGGGCCAAAAAGAACCCGTTTTCAATGGAGTCCTGGGGAGAAAAGCTCCAAAAGTAGGCAAAATTAGGTACTTATAAGATTACTACTAAAAATTATACAAAGTAAAGATAGAACTTTATCGACAAAATTACAAGCATTCAAAAAAACAATACAATACAATGAAGGTAAACATGATTAGATAGTCATGATATATTACAATATAGGGTGGTTTTTCAGTAGGCACATGTAATTAGTTAGGTAAAGTGAGGTAGTCTTATGTTTAAGAGGGGTGAGAGCAAGAGCATTCCCATTGGGATTTTAGATGTGTATGAAGAGATTTTTTGAACATGTGCTGGTTGGAGGTGGTGCGTATGGATGGTGGGAGTGTGTTCCAAAGGCGGGCTAGGTTAAAGGATAGTAGGTGTTTGCCTGGGGGATGGGATGGTTTATGAACTTCTAGTAGGTTTTGGTTGTTAGATCTTAAGATTCTGTTGGGTAGGTGCATTTTAAAGACTGAAGACAGGGAGGGACAAAGAGAGGGGCTGAGAATGAGCTTATGAGCTAAAGTCAGTTGTATATAAGTGAGGTGGTTGGGTAGTTCAAGCCAGTTTAGTTTTAGGAGAGGAACAGTGATGGGTGGATGATCTGTGGCTGTTAGCGAATTTGGCGATTTTATTATAGCAGGAAGCAAGCTGGTTTTTTTGAGAGGTCTGCAGATTTGTTAACAATGGAGCTCCATAGAGGAGGGAGGGGATAAGAAAGGAGGAAGCGAGAGTGAATTTGGAGGAGCTTGTAAGGAACTGATTCTGCCGGTAGAGCATACCTAGTTTTTGATGGGTCTTTTTAATATTCAGTTGTAGATGGGAATTGAAATTGAACCGACTGTCAATTTGTACACCAAGTAACTTGGTTTCAGACACCAGTTCCAAGGGTGTGTTATCTTGGCTTGTGATAGAGAAGGTGTTTGTGTCGATGTAAGTGGATTTAGAAGGGGTAAAAACCATTAGCTTTGTTTTGGAAGCATTGAGGGCTAAGTGATTTATTTTCATCCAATGTTCTGTGATTGCGAAAGCTTCTTGAGTAAGTTTTTGAAGCAGGGAGGAAGAGGTGGCAGAGCAGATAATGGTAGAATCGTCTGCATATTGGATGATGTTAGCGAGTGGAATAGATTTGTGGAAATCATTTATAAATATATTAAACAGAAGGGGACCAAGAATTGATCCTTGGGGAACTCCAGTGGGGGTATTAAGGAAAGAGGAAGTGGCCTTTTTCCATTTAACAGCTTGGTGTCTATTAGATAAATAGCTGGAGAACCAATTTATGGTGGAGGGAGAGAGGTTAAGTTCTGAAAGTTTGGTTAAGAGCAGGTTGTGTGATATAGTATTGAAGGCCTTAGAGAGGTCAAGTAGTAAGGTAGAGACAGTGTGGCCTGAGTCGCGAGCTCTATTAACAGTCTCAAGGAAGGACAGGAGGGCGGTCATAGTGCTATGGTTTGGCCTAAAACCATGTTGTGTGGGTGTTAGAAGGTTATTATCTAAGAGATGTGGTAAGAGTTGGATTTGGATACATTTTTCTAGAAGTTTGGAAATGGGGGACAGGATGGCAATAGGACGGAAGTTGTTGACATTACAATTGCTGCCTCCTTTATGCAGGGGGATGATGAAAGCTTTCTTCCAGAGTTCGGGCACTGTGCATTCATTGATGGAGCGGTTGATTAGGATGCTAATAGGATAGGCGATTGCTTCTGCAGCTATACTTAGGAAGTAGGAGGGAATGTTATCTGGTGCGTTAGTACATGGCTTTAGTTTCTGAAGGAGTTTCTTTATAGTGGAAGTTGGTATAGGTTTTAAAGAGAAAAGAGTAGAGAGGGGAGAGAGAGAGTGTGAGGATGATGAGGGTGATGTGGGGGTTAGAGAAGTGGATGAGGTGGAAGAGGGAAAGTAGGTAGATGAGAATGTAGGGGAAGAGGTAATGAGGGAAGGAATGTTTGTGGTAGAGGGTGGGGGTGAGTTAGATGTAGAGGTGGAGCATGAGAAGGAGGAGGTGAGTTTGCTAATAGATTCGATGAAAAAGGAGTTGAACTGTGTGGCTAAATCTGTGTCAGAGGTATTTGGGTCGGGGTTTGGGGTGTGTGGTTTGCTGGGGTTAAGGAGGGTAGAGATCCCCTTCCAGAATCTTTGAGGATTAGTTTTATTATTGTTTTGGAGTGTATGGAAGTGTTGTTTTCTATCAGAGATTATAAGCTTTTTTACTTTGTTACGTAGGTATTTATAAGCAATGTGGAGTTCTTGGGTCTTATTTCTCAGATAGAGTCCCCATGCTTTGTTTTTAAGGCGCATGGTTGATAGTGTGGTTTTGGTTAGCCAGGGGGCAGAATTAGTTTTTATTCTTTTAGTTCTTAGAGGGGCTTGGGAGTCAAGTATATCTAAGAATGTTCGGTTAAAGTGGGCAACTGCATCATCTAATGGTAGTATTCTTAGATTGTTCCAGTTAATTGCTTTTAAAGATTGTAAGAAGGTTGATGGGTTAAAGCTCTTGTCATTGCGGGTAGTGATGTAGTTATGGGTGCGGTAGGAGATGCATGTGAGTCGGTGGGTGAAGATAGGCATATGATCACTAAGAGGGTCAGGAAGAATACCACTATCAGAATAATAGTGGGGATGTGACACTAGAATCCAGTCAAGAATGGTGCCAGAAGAGGGGTCTTTTGATGGGTGAGTTATAGAGTTGATTAGCTGTGAAAAGTTATATAGGTTGATATTGAGAGGGTTGGTTGGAGCCTGGATGGAGGCCCAGTTGATGTTAACATCACCTAGGATTATGGTTTCATTGCTGATGTTATTAGAGAGCCATGAGAGGATATTTTCAAGTGTGGAAATATTATCCCCTGGGGGGATATAGAGGGATGCTAGACATATGTGTTTGTGCTTGTTAACCTGTAGGAGAGTGAGAAGTAGTTCGGCGTTATTAAATTTAGGAATAGGTTTGTTGTAAGGAGTAATTAGCAAGGAAGAAGAATATAAGAGAGCTACTCCACCACCTTTTTTCTGGGTCCTGTCTTTTCTAATGATCGAATAGCTAGGTGGAGTTATTTCAGAGTCTTTTATAGATGGTTTCAGCCATGTTTCTGAAATGGATAGGATGTCCGGGTTGTTATGCTTGAGCCATGCATGGAGGGTGGGGACTTTATTGACTATACTTTGTGAGTTTAGAGAAGTAAATATTAAAGGTTTGTGAGCAGAAGAGGAGGGACCTGGGTTGGGATGGATATCTTCAGATAAAAGATTGGTAATGAGATGGAAGACTGGGTTAGAGAGGTAGTTAAGAAGAATATGGAAGGGACTTGGATATGATGTGTAGGTGAATGGATTTTTATTTGCTATGGGAATATGGTTCTTCTGTGAGAGGAACACTTTGAATGAGAAGGTTAGGAGCTGAGTAATAGGATATAGATGGGGAGAGATATGATGGTGAGAGTGTGAGTGAGTGGGGTTCAGATGGTTTGTTGTATGATAAAGTAGTGAATGATTGGAAGTGCAGGGTTGGGTAAGATAATAAAGATATATCAGTTTAAGAGATAGTAATAGTAATAAAGTGAAGGATTAAGGTTTTAAAGGCATTTTGAAGTGGAATTGTGTGGTGTTAGGTATTATAGTTGACTGATATATGTACTATGTTTGCTGTAAAGATAGCCTGGAAGGTAGTGTGGGGTGTTGAAACTGGATGGATTGAATTATGTGGGTGGGAGTGTTGAATTAAAGTGTGATAATAGCTTGGTAATAGGCCAGTAGGGGGAGTGTCTAATTGTTGGAGGTTGATTGGTGTGGGGAGGAAGTAGGTGTGGTTTCAAGAGGAATATAGCTAGAGGTGCTGGGGGCGGGTGGAATTTGGGGGCAGGGTAGGGGAGCGGAGTGAGCCCGAAGGGCAAACGGAGCGGGAAGACACCAGGAGAGGATCGAGAGCCAATCAGTGGAGCAAAGGTTACAGGAGAGTAAGTAGTAGCAGGGTAAGTAAGGAATTCTATATGTAATATGGATGGGAAAGTAGGAATGAAGATATTGGCAGAGTAAAAGCAAGAAATAAGTGAGGGAAAAGTAGTGACAATGGGGAGGGGACGCCCTCTAGTGGTCAATGCAGAGAATGCACTAGGCCAACTAGGTAGGTCTAGGGGCTGAGTATGATAAAATAAGGAAGAGCTGGTGAAACCCAGGGAAGAGATGGGAGAGAAGTGGATGGGAGAAAAAGAGAAGTGTCTAGGCTGCTGGCTGACCTGGCAGGGAGATAGCTTGCATAACTAACAAACAGAGTTAGAAGCAGTGGAGGCCCAAGTAGTATCACACACACATACTTTCTTAGTATCCTCTGGGAGACTCTGTTCCAATGTCCAAGTGGGGATTTGAGGCAGCAGAGCAGTATATTGCCTAAGCAAAATGTATGGATGAGGTAGGTGACCTTAGTTCAATGAATGTATCCACCCAGGCAAGGTCCCAAGGGAAAACAGGGCAAAACAACTGGAGACAGGAGGAAAGATGAGTAAGAGTTAGTAACAGAGTAACAGAGACACACTGCAATACTTAAAATTGGTACTAAGCAGGTAAAATAATATGCTAAAAGTATTATCAAACTGTAATACAAAGAGTAATACTATGTTCAGAATACAACAGACTCAGAGACTCAGGTTATCATTTAAGAGCAGCACATGTGGCATTTCTACTAACATCTTCTCACCAGACACTAATGATGTCATCTGCTACAAAGCCTTCTCTGTCAATATAAAAGTCAGAGTTGTGCTATGGAGCTAGTGTTAAGTAAAATGTTCTCCAGCATATGTAACTATGTAGATAGGATTTCTAATCTCACTGCAGTCAACTTGTGTGTGGGTTCAATTAGCTCTCATACTGGAGACCAATTTAGAGCAATATGTTAGACACTCCTACCAGCATCTACTTCTCACCAGACACTGATGATGTCATCTGCTAAAAAGTCTTCTCTGACAATATGAATATCAGATGTGTGCTGTCACACTAGCATTAAGTAGTGTATTTTCTTGCTCCTTTAACTACATAAGTAAGAGCTGTAATATCATTGCAGTCAGCCTATGTATGTTTGCAGTTGACTATCATTCTGGAGTCCAGTTTAGAGCAGCATTTGAGACACCCTTACAAATATCTTCTTCTCAATAGACAGTGGTGATGTCATCTGCTGTAAAGTCTTCTCCGTCAGTACAAAAGTCAGACTTGTGCCATGCTGCTAGTGTTAAGTACTGTATTCTCTAAGTGTGTAACTAGCTATTTAGGGGGTATAATCTCACTGCAGTCAACTTATATATGTTTGGTCAACTATCAGTCAGGATGCACTTTTATAGTTTCATAGTTTCATAGTATAGTACTAGGCTATCTGCCCTGGGGTATTTGTAAGCCTAGCCATAGTGATGTGGCTTTTGCCACCCCATGAAGTGGTACAAAAAATGTACAGAATAAATTTAGAATACTGTGCCTCTGTCTAGTAGTGACACAATGAAGGTCCCCTTATATAATAGAATTAGTTTACTGTGCCCCAGTCTAGCAGTGACACAGATGTGACCCCCGGGGTAAACGTACGATCTCCCATCTACTCGTCAAGATTTCTCTTGAAAAGAGTCAGTGAGGGGCTCTGCCTAATATGAACTGGGATCTTGTTCCAAAGCATGGGAAGCCTCTGGGTTATGAATCTATCCCTCCAGCATGTCCTATTCATACTTGTGCCGAGGTTTAGGTCTTTAGCTCTCGTGGTCCTGGTGGATTTGGATTTTTTGAGGTGGAGCATGTCCATCAGATCCTGATTGGACATGGCCTTGTACGTTAGGCAGAGATCACCTCTGAGCAGGTGGTATGCTACTGAATAGAGCTGAAGTTTGTTTAGTCTGGCAGAATAAGACATATGTTGGAGACCCTTGATCCTTTTGGTGAGGTACTTTTGTGGTCTCTCCACCTGTTGCAAATGCCGGGTGAGGTACATAACAAATGGGGCATTGTACTCAACCATGGGTCTGATGAGGGAGGAATATAGGGGTACAATGACATCCTTGGATCTGGATGTGAATTCCTTCATGATGAGGTGTGCAAGGTAGAACGTTTTTCTAACCACTTTGGCAACGTGGGTGTCAAATGAGAGGTCGCTGTCAACTTGGGTCCCTAGGTCTCTGATTACTTTTTCCGTACTCAATGGGTTGCTGTCTATGTGATAATTTGTGGGTACTTTGTTTTTCCCAAAGGGGATGGCTATACATTTTTTGGCATTTAGTTTAAGGCCATGACTCTGGCACCAGTTGTCCGTTTCTGTGAGGCCTTTTTGTAGGATGTGTGTGTCTGCTGGTGTATCGACTATGGCACCTAGTTTGCAGTCATCTGCGAACTTTGTCAGCCACAGCCCTCCCATGTTTGCTTTAACATCTGAGAAATAAATGCCGAATAAGAGGGGTCCCAGGACGGATCCCTATGGGACACCACTTGTGACTGGCTTTGAGTCTGACATTGCTCCAGTGATTTTAACTTGATGGGTTCTGTCCTTTAGCCAGTTTGCAACCCATCTAGTGACATAAGGGTTTACTTTTAAGCTGTTGAGCTTATCTATGATGCCTTGTGTTGAAGGCCTTAGCCAAGTCCAGGTATGCTGTATGGACTGCTTTGCCCTCATCAATGGCTCTAGTGACTGTTTCAAAAAAGTCAACCAGGTTTAAAAGGCAGGATCTGCCCTTTGCAAAGCCGAACTGGGTGGGGTCAAGTGTCTGTAGGTCCCCTATGTCTCTGTTTATGAGTTCCATAATGATTCTTTCCATAGCTTTGCAGACCAGGCTGGTTAAGCTTATGGGTCGGTAGTTTCCAGGGTCTGTAGAGGCACCCCCCCCTTGTGGAGTGGGACCACTGTTGCTGTACGCCAGTGTTCAGGTACATATCCCGAAGTAAGGCTAAGGTTAAATAGCATTTTTATGTGTGGGTTTAGCTCCTCTTGGAGTTCACGTAACACGCAACCCGGGATACCGTCAGGTCCCATTGATGCTGTGTTTTTTGCTTTGTTTAGGGCTGTTCTCACTTGGACATCTGAGATGACAGGGAGATTACATTCAGCTGGGATAAGTATTTCTTCTTTTGGAGGTGAAGGAGGGGAGAAATTTGCACTGAACCTGTCAGCCAGAATGTTGGCAATATCTGTGGGTTCAGTGTATTTTATGTTGTTGTGAACCAACTCTGAGCATATCTGAGGGTTTCCACCCAGGTTTCTAACATAGCTGAAGAAGACTTTGTGGTTATCTTTAGTGTCCTTAGCGATTTTTCTCTCAAAGTTGGCCTTGGATGTTTTTATGAGAGAATGTAGTTTTCTGCTAATGTTGATCAGAGATGTCTTCCCTTCATGGGATTTTGCTCTGACATGCAGTAGCTTCCTTCTTTTGTTATACAATTTGTTTATGGCTGAGGTCCACCAGACAGGATGCTTACCTTTGGTGGAGAGGGACTTGGATTTGTTTGGGATTGCATGATCCATGCATTCTTGGAGATGTCCATAGAAAGCATTTGTGAAGGATTCAGCATTGTGGGATGTGGTATCCACTGGCACAGTGGGCTTAAAGGATACCATCTCAGTCTTAAGAAGAGTGAAGTCTGCTTTTGAGAAGTTTTTTACTGTGGTCTTTTGTGCTGGGGTGGAGGTGAGATATGTATATCCAGGGTGATTAGTTTGTGGTCAGATCTCACTAGTGAGGGGTATACTTCCGGTGTGGAGCATTTTGTCCCCATGTTTGTGATGATCAGGTCTAGTATATTATCTCCCCTAGTGGGAGAGGTGACTAGTTGTTCCAGTCCATTTGAATTTATGAATTCCAGGAACCTTTGGGCTAGGGTATTAGGGCTAGAATAATGTACCCAATCTATGTTTGGGTAGTTGAAGTCTCCCAGTATGATGGTATTTTGTGATACATTCATATCCTCCAATGTCTTCAGGAAGGCTGAGTGGGGTTCTTGAGATTGGGAGGGTGGTCTGTAACATGCTACCAGTTGTATAGCAGTTTTTCCTATGGTTAGTTGCACCTGTATGGTCTCTGATGCTTCATGTGTTGCTACTAACCTGGAGGTGTGGGTGTCCTTGATGAATATGGACACTCCCCCTCCCTTTGTGGTTCGGCCCGGGTTTTGGGGCCGAAAAGCATGGTACGAGGTATAGCCTGGTAGTGCTGGGGTGCTCTCCGGAGCCTTGAACCAGGTTTCAGTTACTGCACAAACGTCGAAGTTCTCCATGCTGAGGAGTGCATCAAGTGCCTGCATCTTGAGATTTAGACTTCTGGCGTTGAGCAGCATTACCCTTAGTTTTTTTTCCATTTTTGTTTTCTAAGGAGGTGGGTTTGTCTTTTGAGCCTTGCCTAAAAAAGGCACTATGGGGGTGGCAAGAGCCTTAGCCAATATCCGGAAGCCCAGTGGTGACAGTTGTAAGCCATCCCTTGCGAAGCAGCGTGGCTTGTCCAACATGTCATCCCAGGCAGACAGACATTGGATCCCCTTAGAATGACACCAGTACTTGAGCCAATTGTTAAAGCTGATCATCTTGTCTTTGTATTGTGGTATCATTCTTGGTGAGGGCAGGATGCTGCTCAGGGTCAGGGTCATACCAGCCTGGGCTACATAATTGGAGAGCTCCTCTATGTCTCTTTTCATGTAGTCCAAAGAGGTACGTCTCAGGTCATTCACACCAGCATGGACAATGACGGTGTCATATTTGTACTTGCTTTGGAGTGACCTGAGTGCGTGTGTTATGTGGCGGATCCTTGCTCCCTATAGACAGCTCACAGTCACCTTCTCCTTGTTCAGTCTGGTCAGCGGGACATCAGTGTGTCTGACTATAGAGTCACCTATTACTAGTGTATCAAGCAAGGCATTTGGCCTTAAGGGCTGTGATTGGTTGACACACTGATTTATTGAAGTATGTGTTGGATGTGTTTTGTTTTGAGGTGGTGGATTTTTGGATGTCTGCTTTGGGAGCCTCTGTTGTTTTGGTAAGTTTTTTATTAGAGCCTCCGAGTATGTCTTTGTGTTTTTATGTGTTTGGTTTGCAGTTGTGATAGGTATATGTGGGACTGGGATTGTTGTGTGTGTGGTTGCCATCTCCTCCTGTCTGGTCATGCCAGCCCTGAGTTGAGAGAGTTCAGCCTCCAGTTTGGCTATATAGTTGCATCTCTCACATGTATTTGTGTTTGTTGGGAGGAGGAGATGGTTGTCTGTGTACATGAAACAATTGTAGCATTGTCTCAAGATACCAGAATACAGCAATGCCTGTAAACTGGTCTAAACTAGTCGAGGAGAGGCGGGAAAACAAGGATTATTTTTTTGTTTTTTTGGATTTTGGTAGAAACACACAGAAAATGCAGAAACAGTGA
The DNA here is from genome assembly GCF_019279795.1 of Protopterus annectens. Taxonomy (NCBI): domain Eukaryota; kingdom Metazoa; phylum Chordata; order Ceratodontiformes; family Protopteridae; genus Protopterus; species Protopterus annectens. The sequence goes on along the minus strand of NC_056725.1, from coordinate 1,132,988,784 downwards.
TGAATTAGTTACACAGGCTAGCACACTTTAGTGGGCAGCCTCCACAGTTAAATTAAACAAACAAACAACAAACTTTCGATCAAATTAGACTAAAATGTAACTTTAAGTGCATATTTTAAAATAATGCAGCAAACAGTTAAAAAACAGTTCAAGCTAGTTCAGGGTAAGCTGCAGAAGCTATTCCAAGTGAAAAAAAGCAAAGATACTTAAATCCAGAAAGTAGTCGCTTTTCTGAGTTCCCTGCTGCTAGGACCACTCTGCAGAACCACGAGGAGCTTGTCTGAGCAGTATAGCCAGAAAAAAATGCCCAGAGGCGGATTTTAAACAGTGAACTAGAAAAGAGCTAGAAATGGTCCAAAACAACCAATTACTACAGCTTCTTGTGCTGAGGTCACTTCCTACAGGAACAGGTAGGCTGCTCAAGGCTCCCCACTCTCACTGGTGAGCAAAGAAACTTCCCTCTATCCAAGTAAGGTAATGGACAACAAAAGAACTACACCACAGCCCAGAATACAGCAATGCCTGTAAACTGGTCTAAACTAGTCAAGGAGAGGCGGGAAAACAAGGATTATTTTTTTTTTTGTTTTCTTGGTAGAAACACACAGAAAATGCAGAAACAGTGATAATTAGTTACACAGGCTAGCACACTTTAGTGGGCAGCCTCCACAGTTAAATTAAACAAACAAACAACAAACTTTTGATCAAATTCGACTAAAATGTAACTTTAAATGCAGATTTTAAAATAATGCAGCAAACAGTTAAAAAACAGTTCAAGCTAGTTTAGGGTAAGCTACAGAAGCTATTCCAAGTGAAAAAAAGCAAAGATACTTAAATCCAGAAAGTAGTCGCTTTTCTGAGTTCCCTGCTGCTAGGACCACTCTGCAGACCCACGAGGAGCTTGTCTGAGCAGTATAGCCAGAAAAAAACGCCCAGAGGCTGATTTTAAACAGTGAACTACAAAAGAGCTAGAAATGGTCCAAAACATCCAATTACTACAGCTTCTTGTGCTGAGGTCACTTCCTACAGGGACAGGTAGGCTGCTCAAGGCTCCCCACTCCCACTGGTGAGCAAAGAAACTTCCCTCTATCCAAGTAAGGTTATGGACAACAAAGGAACTACACCACAGTCCAGAATACAGCAATGCCTGTAAACTGGTCTAAACTAGTCGAGGAGAGGCGGGAAAACAAGGATTATTTTTTTGTTTTTTTTGATAGAAACACACAGAAAATGCAGAAACAGTGATAAATTAGTTACCCAGGCTAGCACACTTTAGTGGGCAGCCTCCACAGTTAAATTAAACAAACAAACAACAAACTTTTGATCAAATTCGACTAAAATGTAACTTTAAGTGCAGATTTTAAAATAATGCAGCAAACAGTTAAAAAACAGTTCAAGCTAGTTCATTGTAAGCTACAGAAGCTATTCCAAGTGAAAAAAAGCAAAGATACTTAAATCCAGAAAGTAGTCACTTTTTTGAGTTCCCTGCTGCTAGGACCACTCTGCAGACCCACGAGAAGCTTGTCTGGGCAGTATAGCGCCAGAGCCACATGTGAGGCACTCCTACCAAAATATTCTTCTCCTCATACACAGATGATGTCATCGGCTATAAAGTCTTTTTTGACAACATAAAAGTCAGACTTATGCTGTGGTACTAGTATTAAGTACTGTGTTGTCTAACTTGTGAAACTAGATAGGTAGGGGTTCTAATCTCACAGCAGTCAGCTTGAGTGTGTGCGTACATTCATTCAACTCTTGGTCTGAAGGCAATTTTAGAACAGCATGTGAGTCCAGTTATGTCAGTCACTTCTCCAAATCTTTTATTCTTGGCATACAATGGTGATGTGACATCTTATAAAGTGCAGTCTGATAATATTACACTCAGACATGTCTGTTGGTATGAGCATTAACTTCTGGTTATTTAATTTGAAAACTGAGATAGTTTAAAGCTCTAATCTCACAGCAGACAACTTTTATATATGTACATTCAAATATGAGTGTGCGGACAATTTTACACCAAGATGTGACACCCCATCTGTGTCACACAATCCTCCCAAAATCTTCTTCTCTCAGCATACAATGATGCTGTCATCCTCTATAACATGCACTGACACCAGACATCTGCAGCGGTGCTAATGTTATGTTGTGTGGAATCCAACTTGAATACCTACACAGGCTTAATGTTATAATCTGACCTCAAGTCAATTACTATGAATGTGGTTGGTGGTATATTATGGTTATTATATGATCTTTTGAATCTCTTTTCATTTGACTACCACTCAGGAGAAGCTTTAACATAGCTCCATGAATTCAACATCCCCTTTTTTCATCTGTCCACATAACATCCTTTTGCAGAACACTGGAGAATGTCCTCATCTCAAAGACGCATATAAACATCATGAAGCAAAGTCCTTCCATGACCTCTGCAAGCCATCTCCAGACCACTGGATGTGTGATTGCTAATACTGTTGTGGGCATGTGAACATGGCACATATGGACAAAGTATGTAATACAAACACATACACACATATGGATATACCCCTAATATCTTCCATCATATATATATATATATATAAATATATATATATATATATATATATATATATATATATATATATATATTTATATATATATATATATGTATTTATAGATATACAGGTCCCTAGCAGATTATCAAAATTTCAAAACTTTGAAATTCATATGGTCGGCACCATGTGATCAAAGTTTTGGAACTTCAAACGGTTTGAGTGGAGATCAGGGTACATCACAAAATGGGAAATTTGCCCTTTTCTTCAATGCAGTGTGATCTTGGAGTTGGTATATTTAATTTGCAGGGGTAAGGGGGTAAACATAAAAAAAAGGTTTTTATTTTTTTTTTAAATGTTTGAAATTCCACAATTTAGATTATACGGGCTCGACCATATGAATTTCAAAGTTTTAAAACTTCCATAATCTGACATAGACCCATATATATATATATATATATATATATATATATATATATATATATATATATATATATATGCTACAGAATCCTGAAAGCCCAAAATCCTGAGACCAAAATACTGAAAACTGAAAATCATAAAAACTCAAAATCTTGAAAACTCAAAATCCTGAAAACAGACAGGATAACAACACTTACTATATTCCAGCACAAGTACTTACAGAAATATATTGCCCTTCAACTGTATGCAGGGGGCCAAGCCCCCCTGCTACTTAAATATAACAGCTCCAAGATTGCACTTCAGTACACTAAATGTAATGTCAGAGTTGATATATTTAAGTAGCAGGGGGTATGAGTGGCTTGCCCCCCACATGGGGGGTGCAAGGGGGATTGCCCCCTGCTTATACTTCGAGAAGAGTAATATGGTTTGTGTTTTATTTTTTTCTGTATGTACTTGTGTTGGAATATAGTAAGTGCTGGTATTCTGTGTGTTTTCATGATTTTGAGTTTTCAGGATTTTGATCTCTCAGAAATTTGGTCTTCAGGTATTTGGGCTTTCAGGATTCTGTATCTCTCTCTCTCTCTCTCTGTATATATATATATATATATATATATATATATATATATATATATATATATATATATATATATATATATATATATATATATATATATATATATATATATATATGTAAAATGATTTTTGTTTGCATTTTTGCATTGTGTAATTATGATTTTATGTGATGTTGGCCATTAGCCTAGTAATGTCCTATGAACCTATGAAGATTGTATATCTCAAAGCTGCTATCATCCACTTGTGCTATGTTGAGGTGTGGATGTACAGTAGCCCTGCAATAGTTTATTCCAGTCTGTGAATTAGGCAATGTACTGATGGCCACTGCTGCCATCTGATTACATGTTCCTTCCATTACAGCTGTAGTAATATGTTTCCTGAAGTCGGTTGACATGGAATGATGTTATGTATATTGTTGCGTTAATAAGCCATGTGTTCTTCTACTGAAGTACTACTCATCTCTCATTCAGTCATCACAGTGACACTTTCATTATTGCACATGTGTACATATGTACACTTACCATCATGAAATGCTATTTGGTATACAGCAATATTGCATCATACTGATTACATGTGCACCTCTGATTGGTGTATTGACTATCTAGTCCAGGGAGTTTGTGTTTCATACACATATTGTAATGCTCTTATATACTGAAACATGTAACCAGTTCAGATTAGCTTACTACCTTGGGAAGTTCATTGTATGCACAGTTGTGTTGCTATTCGCAAGGATTATTCAGGTGTTTCCCAGCAGCATTGTGTGACTGTAAGCATTTGGGTCATTAACTGTTCTGCATGAACCACATCCACCTCATTTGTAATGTGTCCATATATGGTCTCAGAGCACTCACATGCTCCTTTCCAATGATAAGAATATAGTTATATGATGTGCAAGTGATGTAATAATATCAAATAGATAGAGTTGTACAATTGCGTTATCAGTTGGAATGTGTGGCATGGGATGAAAACCCAATGATGTATTTGGAGGTGCTTACACAATTCTTTTTTAAGTAAATACAAAATCATAAAGGGAATACACAGCTATGCACTCAGGTGTTTTTGCCCAAGCAACAAGGACCTCCGAAGCTGAAACGCAAACAAACACCAGTCACAACCAATGTGACACATAGCTCACAACACCAGTGTGCCACCCAACAACAGCCCCTAAAGCAAGACAGTGTACCCAATACTTTAGTCATAGGTGACTCTATAGTCAGGCACACTGATGTTTCACTCACCAGGCTGAACAAGGAGAGAATTACAGTCAGTTGCCTGTCGGGTACAAGTACAAATACGACTCTGTCATTGTCCATGCTGGAGTAAATGACTTGAGACGTACCTCCCTGGACTACATGAAAAGAGACATGGAAGAGCTCTTGGATCATGTGACCCAGGCAGATATGACCCTAGCCCTGAGTAGCATCCTGCCTTCGCCCAGAATGATACCACAGTATAAGGGCAAAATGATTGACTTCAACAACTGGCTAAGCTTCTGGTGTCATTCAAAGGGGATCCAGTATTTGTCTGCCTGAGAAGACATGATTGACAAATCATGATGCTTTGTCAGAGATGGTCTGCACCTGTCACCCCTGGGATTCAGGTTACTGGCTAAAGCTCTTGCCACCCCTATAGTGCCTTTTTTAGGCAAGGTTCAAAGGATAAAACCACCACCATAGCAGATACAAGCATGCAAAATCAGAAGGTAATGCTACTCAATGCTAGAAGTCTAAACCTCAAAATGCACTCTCTTGAGGCACTCCTAAAAATGGAGAACATCGATATCTGTGCAGTGACTGAGACCTGGTTCAAGGCTCCAGAGAGCACCCCTGCAATACCAGGCTACAATTCTTACCACACTTTTCGGCCACAAAACCAAGACCGGAACACTAAAGGCGGAGGAGTATCCATATTTACCAAGGATATTCACACCTCCAGGCTAGTTGCCCAACACAACGCATCTGAAATTCTCCAGGTACAACTAACACTAGGTAAGACTGCAATCCAAACTGTAGCTTGCTACAGATCCCCCACCATACCCCAAGATTCTCACTACACTTTCCTAAACATACTGGAAAATATTAAGATACAACCAAACACCCTAATACTGGGTGATTTCAACTACCCTGCCATTAACTGGGAAAACTACTCGGGTACCAACTCCATTTCCCAACGGTTCTTGGAATTCATAAATTCCAACGCCCTGGATCAATTAATCCATTGTCCCACCAGGGGCTCCAATATCCTAGACCTGGTCATTACCAGCATGGGAGATAGATGCTCCACACCAGTGGTCACCCCCTCATTGGTTAGGTCTGACCATAAGCAAATCACCCTTGACATCCACATCCAACCCCCATCCCCCAGTAAGGAAACCTCCTTAAAAAACTTCTCCAAAGCCAACTGCATGCTACTGAAGTCAGAAGTGACAAACTTCACAACACCCACGTAGACGGGATCTGGAAGTTCGACTACAGAATCCTACACTAAGGCACTGTACGAGCACATCCACTCATGCATGAATCGTGCCATGCCAAATAGAACGAAGATGTTCTTCTCCAAAAAAAGGAAGCAAATCTGGTGGTCCCCTGCTATAAACAAACTATACAACAGAAGGAAGAAACTGTTGCAGAAAAGAGGAAAATCCCAGGATGCAAAAAACTCCCTCACCAGCCTCAGTAAGAAGCTGAGATCCCTCATAAAATCCTCAAAAGCTAGTTACGAAAATAAAATTGCCAAAGATTCCAAAGACAACCACAAGGCATTCTATAGTTATGTCAAGAATCTAAATGGCAATGCTCAGATCTGCTCTGAGCTACAACAGAATGGCATTAAATATACTGATCCCAAGGATATTGCCAATATCCTGGCAGATTGATTTAGTGCCAACTTCACCCCCCTCTCACCCCCTAAAGGGCCCATCTCAATACCAACAGATTGCCAAATTCTGATAATCACAGTCACACAGGTAGAAACAGCACTATCCAAAGCTAAGAATACAGCATCCATGGGACCAGATGACATCCCAGGCTGTGTACTACATGAACTACAAAATGAACTGGCACCCCACCTAAGTGTCATGTTTAATCATAGCCTCACCTCAGGCTTCATGCCCACTGAGTGGTGCACAGCTACAGTTGTCCCGCTCCACAAGGGAGGATCTGCCTTGGATCCCGGGAACTACCGTCCCATCAGTCTGACAAGCCTGATCTGTAAGGGCATGGAACGCATTATCATGGAACTTATAAACAAAGACATTAGCAACCTTCAAACACTGGATCCCACCCAGTTTGGGTTTGTGAAGGGCCAGTCTTGTCTCCTGAAACTGACTGACTTCTTCAAATTGGTCTCCAGAGCTGTGGACAAGGGTAAGGTGGTCCAGACAGCCTATCTGGACCTCGCCAAGGCCTTAGACACCATCACCCACTCTGGAATCATAGATAAACTTACTAAGCTGGGCATAAATCCCTACGTCACTCGATGGGTTGCCAACTGGCTTACTGACAGAACCCAGACTGTAAAAGTAGCTGACTCCAAATCCAGCTCCAGACAAGTGACAAGTGGAGTACCTCAGGGTTCAGTCCTGTGACCACTCTTGTTTGACATCTACTTCTCTGAAGTACAGGCCAACACTAAGGGACTCTGGCTAATAAAGTTTGCAGATGACTGCAAACTGGGAGCCATTACTGAATCCCCAAATGATGTGGATATTCTACAAAAGGGCCTTACAGAAACAGATGTCTGGTGCAAGAGCCATGGGCTCAAGCTTAATGCCAAGAAATGTATAGTTATCCCCTTTGGAAAAAAACATGTACCCATGAACTACCACATAGGTGGCAGGACACTAAACATTGAAAGTGTGATGAGAGACTTAGGGACACAAGTGGACAGTGGTCTCACTTTCGATAACCACATCGCCACAACCATCAGGAAATCCTTCTATGTGGCACACCTCATCACTAAGGGCTTTTCATCCAGGAAAAAAGGAGGTCATTGTCCCACTGTACTCATCCCTCATTAGACCATTATAGAGTATAATGCCCCATTTGGTATGTACCTCACAAGACATCTGCAACATCTGGAAAAGCCACAAAAATACCTCACTAAAAGAATCACAGGCCTAAAGCAGATGCCATATGCTGACCGTCTAAAAAAACTCCAGCTATACTCTGTGGCATATCGTCTACTCAGAGGTGATCTCTGCTTAACATACAAGGCCATGTCAAACCCTGAGCTGTTGGACATGCTCCACTTAAAGAAATCCCAATCCCTCAGAGCCACACGCTCCAGGGATCTAAACCTTATCATCACAATGAAAAAAACATGCTGGAGGGATAGGTTCCTGACCCAGAGACTCCCCATACTCTGGAATAGACTGCCCATGCATGTCAAGCAGAGAGCCTCATTGGCCCTCTTCAAAAGGAACCTTGATGATTGGATGGGAGATAGTAAATTCACCCCGGGGATCATGTCAGTCACCCTGCTAGACAGGGGCCCAGAGAAGTAAATATTGTGGGAAGAAATTTCCAGGGAATTGTTATGGCTAGGCTTGCATAGGCCTTAGGGCCGATAGCCTAGTACCAACCTATAAACCTATGAACCTATATTCAAACAGAGACAAACGACAATCTGCTAACTAACAATTTTGAGTCAAACTTCACCACTCTGTCCGCACTGGTCATCACTCAAAATATACATGCAAACATTTCTCAACATAATGTATCAGGAGATCAGCTCATCTGTGTGCTCTTTAAGGTTAAAAACATGGCATCGATGGTCACTGACAACATCTCAGGTTGCCTTATCTATAAATTAAAACATGCCCTAGCAGACACTGTTGTATCCCTACTTAACCACAGCCTCCAAATAGGCTATTTTCTGGCACAATGGTGGACAGCAGCAGTCATCTGTCTGAACAAGACAAGACCATCACCTGCCACAGGGAATTATAGACCCATAAACTTGACTAGCCTCATCTATAAGCCAATGGAAAGAATCATTCTATACCTTATCAACAAGAAAATATTTAATCTGCTGACTATGTTAACAATCCATTTTGCATTTATTGGACTAAATCATGTCTGTTAAATCTGCTAGACTTCTTTGAGAAAGTCACCAAGGACATGGATGAGGGAAATAATATGCATCCCAAAATAAGTTGACCTGGCCAAGGCATTTGACACAATTTCATACACAGGTATTATAGAGAAACTGTCTCAACTGCTCATAAACCACTACATCACCAAGTGTGTAGCTCAGTGGCTCAAAAACTGGACACATACTGTCAAAGTGTTTGAATTCACCTGTAACAAAAGGCCAGTGAGCAGCGCAGTACCACAAGGTTCTGTACTAGGCCCTTTCCTGTTTGGTATTTACTTCAAAGAAGTCAAGGCAAACTTAGAGAGCCTTTGTCCAACAAACATTGCAGATAACTGCAAATTGTAGACAATCCTTGAACCCAGTAATGGTAATGATATGCTGCCGAAAGTATTAATGAGCACAAATGATTGATGCCAAAGCAATGCAGACAGACTAAATGCCCAAAAAAGCATAATTTATTCCTTTTGTAAAGCAAATACCCAAGCTAATTGCAGTACAGACAGCACACCCCTATGAGTATACCCAGTGGTATGTGATCTGGCTACTCAAGTAGGTAGTAATTGGAAGTTCTAGCAACATGTGTCCACAGTGGTGACAAATCCCTTATATGTAGCACAACTCATAACTATGGGCATGTCATCCAGATCAAAGTACATTATAATTCCATTGTACTTGGCCCTCATTACAACAGTAAATGCACCCTTTTTGCATGTACCTTACCACATATGTTCAACAGCTGGAGTAACACCAAATATTTTGCACAAGAATTATACACTATATACAAGCCTTATTTACACTGTCTCCTACAGATTAATAAGGACTGATTTGTGTTTGAACTGCAAGGCAGTCTCCAATCCATCCCTGATGGAAATGTCATGCATTGGTAAAGCAAACTGCACAAGGTTCACTCATTTTGAGGATAATAACCTAGGCTCTGACATAATAAATCATGTTGGAGAGATACTAATGTGTCACAGACACAGCCCCTTCTCTGGAACAAACTTCCTGTTCATGTAAAGTGAAAGTCTTTCCTTTCTGTATTCAAGAGCAACCTATATTAATGGATGGTTAATGTTAATCGTAATCCTGGTGCTGCACCCATGTCCCTCATGGATAGAGTCAGTTGGTCTTAGATAACATAGCATAGACTTATAAGTGTGTGAACTTTGTTCATATAAATGTTTAAACCTGTATATATGACTAGGCTTTTATGTCATCTAGGAACATTAGCCTTTTACTCTCCTATGAACCTATAAACTACAGTTGTATCCTAGGTACAGCTATAGTGTGACTGTACAACGTAACAAATGTACCACTATATCACATCATTACCACTTGATAGTTTGCATGAACATACATGCATGTATGTCAGGATGTCATGCCAGTATAACATTTTCATTGTCAATGTCAGGGGGACAGTGATCGTATGGCACATATCTTGAGGTTTGACATGTGCATACAAAGTGTACTCCATGCATTGTTTGGTATGTGAACAAATTATCAGAGTGACAGCTTCCTTGATCAATGATGTTACACTTTGCACTGCTATAGTTTCTGTGAACTTGGGAATAGTTGATGAATTGCCATCAGTTTCGCATACTGCTTTACCATTCATTATAACATGCCAGTTCTTATTTCAAATATTTATTACAGATGTTTCAGACAATTTATCCATTGCTATTAAATGTGGCAGATGCATGTATACACAGCTGTGTGTAGGGAATCCACTCATAATAGTGTGTGTTGTTATCCTTTTGTCTGATACCTGTGTCAGCCAGGGATGCTTTAGTCAAGTGTATTACATTTGGCACAGTGAGCTTCCACACAACTTGTTGCCCATACAGAACTATTTGTTGTTATGCATACCTATTAGGAATTGAGAGTGCAGAGTTCCTTTCAAAGTGCTGTACAAGATGCACGTGTGATATGTCTTTCTGTAGTGCACCCAGTAAATACTGAGATCACTGACAACATTGATGGCTTGGGTTCCATTGTTGCTTGTGTGGCTTGCAGCTGTGTCATGCCAACTTCTAAAATGGCCAAGACTCCCCAAGAATTCAAGTCCAGGTTGAAAACTGTCCCATTTAACACCTCCAAAGACAGTTTATTTTTGGAAAAGAGGTGGTGCATTCCCCTTATAAAATACTGACAATCATTATAGCTGTACACATCTGTTCCTGCAGAATACATATAACAACTTAAGCTTACATACATACTCTGGCAATGTCACAGATTAATGCTGTTGATATTTTTAAATAGTTTCTTATTGTGCCTGCTTCTGACAGCAGACATCTATGAGTCATGTAAAGCTAAGGCCTTTCCTGACCATATTCAAGTGCAACCTATATCAGTAGATGGTTATTTATTTATTATTTTTATTTATTTTATTTATTTTACATTTGTTTACTGGGGAGGTCCGACTGGACAGAGCTGTCTGTTTTCAGCGGATACCCAGGGAGAAAAGCTCCAGAAACAATTACTAACATACTATACATAAGAAATTTACATGAGCATTGTGGTTTATACATGCAGTTATAAAATATAGCAGACAATAACATATGATTGCATAAGATATTTACATAAGCATAGTGGTTTAGACATACAATTAAAAGTATGGCAGGTAGTAACATGATTGTTCTTCATACAGTATGTTTAGTAGAGATAATCTTGAAGCTGTAATAAAGATAAGAGAAGAAAGAAAAAACTAAAAATACTAGCCAGTTTGTCAAAGTAGGAAAATATAGAGAAGTTCATATGAGGTTCATTGACATTTTAAGGGAAAGCTTTTTAACTCACCCTAGGGGAGAGTTAGTGGGTATAGATGGGACAGGGGAAATAAGTGGCAGTGAGTTGGTAAGTAATGTGTGATAATAAATATTGTGCATTTGTGGGAGTTTTAAAGAAGAGGTTGGATAGTGGATAGGAGAAAGGTGTTAAAATATGTCAGCCAGGTGCTAGGCAGTTGCATGTCCAGGAGTTGTTTAGGTGGGAAATAAGCTGTTTTTTTAAGATGGTTTTACTAGGCTGCACCCTGATTTGTAGTGGTAGGGAGTTCCAAGTCTTGGCAATGTTGCTAGAATACAGGGAGTCACCAGAGCTGCAATGGCTTTTGGAGATTGAGATTTGTGCCTTGTTAGTGGATCTAAGTTTTCGGTTATTGGAGTAGAGGGTGATCAGGTTTTGTAAGGCTGGAGTTTTGTCAGGTTGGTATAGTATTTGGAGAGCTAGAAGAAGTTGGTTTAGAGCTAAGGTGTTAGGGAGTTCCAGCCAGGAAAGCTGTTTTAGGGCTTGACAGTGGTGGGTGCAGTAGGAGGAGTCTGTGGCGAATTTTGCTGTTTTGTTGTATCATACTAATAGCTTGTTTAAATCCCTCTTATTTAGGTTAATTAGGACAAGCATACAGTAAGGTAGAGAGAGGATGGATATGAGCTAGAGTAACTGTACTGTTGCTGGTTAGGAAGTTTTTAAATCTGTAATTATAATCCTGATATTGGCACTATATAGCTGTACACATCCGTTCCTGTTGCCATGTCTCCATGATTGGTTGTGAGGTATGCTGGCATTGCAGTCATATTCATGTAAGTAATTTTGAAGATTGTCATAACATCCACATACCCCCTATTTTATATACCATTTTTGCTAAATGTTCTCTCCATTGGGCATTTCAGTGATTTTTATATCACAGCCATTCATCTCCATTGACATATAACCTTGTGTGACAGTTATGTATATATACCATCATGTGTGTTGATATGGTTCCCTATCAGAAGCCTGAAACACTATAAGCCTGAAAATCAAAATCCTGAAAACTATAGACTGAAAGTTCAAAATCCTGAAAGCCCAAAATCCTGAAACTCAAAATCCTGAAAACACAAAATGGACATATTGACGTCATTGTGGCTTTGCTATTGTTAGCCCTGTGGTGTTGGGTCATGCGTTGGGTTCAGGTAAGTGTGCGGTTGGTTTTATGTTAGGGTTAGGGGCGGTTTAAGTGAGTTAGGGTTAGGGCGCAGGTTAGGCATGTATGCAATAGTGACAAATATTGGGGTTAGGGATGGTTTAAGTGAGTTAGGGTTAGGGCGCGGGTCAGGTGAGTGTGTGATAGTGACGGACCTTAGGGTTAGGGTTAGGGTCAGGGTCAGTTGGTAGATATTAGTGTCTTTATAGTGACATATTAGCATTATTTGTGTTTTCAGGATTTTGAGTTCTATCATTCATGTCATCAGTCATGTTAATCAGCACACTTTCTCTGACTAATGTAGTTATGTTACATTGTATTTGCCCTTGCTGATCACCCCCAACATCTATTATTTTAGTCTGAAAAAAGTTGTTGTAGTGTACATTGCATTGAGTACATTTTTCTATAATGTGTTCATACTGCAGTTGTTGCAGTATCCCCCCGGTAGTCATTGTGGCTGTCCACACAATCGCACAGAGCAGGTTTGCCCATAGGCAATTTGAATGCATCTTCTTTCTGCATCTGTGCCACTTTGCATAGTTTCCTTGGCATGCATATGTGGTTAGTACTGCTGCTCATCTCGCAGACATGTAAACTCCATGTAGGCTTCACCCCAAGTACACACAGAGTTTAGTGACACCACGGGCAAGACTATTAGCAAGCCCAACAAATAACATGTGGGATAAATACTTATTGCAGCAGATTTTTAATTTTACAGATTTTAAATGAGATGTAGGATGTCACCAGAAGGACATCTGTGCCTTGCTGTTATATACATACTCTACTGTATACATATGCCACTATACACATAATCTGTTTTTGCGAGTGACATGCATTGTTTAGCAGTGCTGTACATTGTCATATTCACTGTGTCTGTATCAGTAATACTAGTTTGCTCCAGGACCCTGGGCTGAGACTGAAACCTGTCAGTATTGATCAGTGCTCAACCCTTTTTAGCAAAGTCAACTAAAATAATAATAATAAATTATGTTTATCAGTTAGGCAAGCATTAGACTAAAGCCAACGTCTTTCAGCTTTTTGCGTAATCACCCAGTAAGACAATGTACTATAAAATATTTCAGTTCTTCTCTCAGTTCATTTATTAAAATCTCTTGACTATCTACTCTTTGGCAAGGCAAACAAAAGAGTCTTAACTGAAAAAGATTTAAGAATGCTGCTTCCCCTAAGCCAAGGATTTTACTTAAGGCAAACCTTATAATTTACCATCCATGCTCATATCAGCTACTTTATATCTGTGACAGGTGTATATCACGAAATCGAACTTCGAAAATGTCGAACACCATAAGTTCGAACTTGGAAGATTGAATTCGGATAACATCGACACTTCAAAACAGCAAATGTTTTCCCAGGGAAAAAATTTGCTGTTCCGAAAAACACACACATAACACAATCACTCCAAACACCTTCAAAACCTACACTAAACTTAACATACACCACTATCTATGCACTATCCTTAACCCAGCCCTAACCCTAAAGTCTGTCTCTACTGCACACTTACCTGACCCGTGCCCTAACCCTAAAGTCATATCACTAACGCACACTTACCTGACCCGTGCCCTAACCCTAAAGTCCGTCAGTACCGCAAACTTACTTGACCTGCACCGTAACCCTAAAGTCCATCACTACCCATTCATACATTTACCTTGACCCGGTCTGAAAATGCCGAAGCTGCAGAAACGGCCAACTGAATTTTTTCCCTGGGAAAGAATTTGGGTTTCCACGGCTTCAACATTCTCAACTTTTGAACTACCAAGTTTGGTATTCGGCGTTCACAACATTCGATTTCATGATATAGACCCTCTGTGACAATGCCAAACTGGACCTGAACTTATAAATCTGTTTTTTTAAAACTGAGTTTTCATATGCTAATCCCCTAAGCAAAGGATAAATGATTTCAGAGATGAGTCCAAATTTTCAGCAAGATTTCAGATGGTTAGAAGTTTAAGTTACTTGTTAACCAATGAGGTGTAAATTGCTAATGCTTTAAGAATTCAAAACTGACTTTTTAATTATGAGTGTATGAATCAGTCTCATCTTATCAAACAGTAACCTGGAGAGCAGATATATTTTTGCATCACTAAAAAGAATTTGAACCTAGTGGTTGGAATAATACCTTACCTACATACGTGCATACATTTCAGGCAAATGCAATAATGCCCAACAAGTCTGCCAATAGACCAGAACAGGCATCACCATAATAATTGTCCAAGTTTTTCTTAAAAATGTCTAAACTAGTTATTTAACATAATTTGGTTGTATATTGCATGCATCAGCTGCTGTCTCAGAGAACCAGTTAGTGTATCCTTCATTCCTATATTACCTCTAGAACAGATTATTCAACAGTTATCTAATAGTCTTTGATAACTCCAAGCATTCTAAGATGTAGTTATTTCTAAAGGCCACATAGGCCTGAAAAAGGTTACCTCTTAAATATCTGTATATGACACTGCACAAGTTCAGATATTTAATAGTTCATAATAACTTAAACTTACAGATCCATGGCTGCTTTCAGTATATTGTAATTAACTCATGATAATTTTCTTGTAAGGATTCCATATTATTATTTCATACTCTATTTTAGGTCTAATGATCTTATAAAGAATGATTTCATCATTTATGATTTTGTAGACAATAAATATTTTTATAAATTCTATCATTTTGTAACTATCATTAATCATAGGTTCATAGATTAGTACTAGGTGAACTGTCCTTGTGGGCCATTATAAGCCTAGCCAATTACCCCAAGTGAGAAACAAAACCTGCACCTTTTGTCTGTAAGGTAAATACTTTAACCATTTTGCCAACCTCCCACCCCAATCATTTGTTTGATATTACCAGAAAAACCTAAACTCTTTAAAATAAATTACAATTTCAAACATTTCTTGCTGTATTAAATATTTGCCTATCAGATTGTTTCCTTAATCTAATATGCTTCGATTTGACATATTTATCACCGTATTAATTTCCTATGCTCAACTGAACAATTTAATCATGTTTGTTTGCATACATGCCCACCTGTGAGAGATGGAGCTCTTCCTTCACATATTAGGTGACAAAATTCAGTACAAACAACTCTTGGACAACCATTTTCCAAAAGAAAATTGTTAAATTAATTTGAGAATATGGGAAAATCATTAAGAAGTGGGAGAACATTCGGAGTAGATACAGCAATAAATTTATACTCACTTCATCTTTGTCCTTGTCCTTTTTCTATTTGGTCTCATCACTTACCTTCCCCTATCATTCCCCATTTTATTTTCAGGTTTATGATTTCTGTCTTATTAATATTCCTGTTCATGCACACATAGGTTCATATCTGATGTATCTATCTGCAGCACTGCTTCCTGCTCAGTCTTTGTTTGATCCCAAGTTCCTGGTAGTTATTGAAGCAATTTCCAGGTGTGACTAGATCCAAGGTGGCTTTGTTTAATGCAACAGTGTAGGCTAGCTTAATCTGGTGCAAAACCAGAATGGTAGCCACACATAATATGCAGCAAAATAAACAGGAGCAGTGATTCACTTGCAGTAAAACATACGGTTCAGTTCATGATCCTCATTTGTGTCAGTATTTTGCTCAAGTGCAAAATACAAATTCCAGGGCTGACAGTCCTAAATGTATGTTCTAATTAACAGTCTTTCAGTAAGTAAAATCTTTCTCTGAAACAAAAGTCTGTCACAACTATACACAAACTAAATAGTGCAAAGCTCCATATCATCAGAACTTCCACTGGTGAAGTAAAGGATGCCT
Source organism: Protopterus annectens (assembly GCF_019279795.1). Taxonomy (NCBI): domain Eukaryota; kingdom Metazoa; phylum Chordata; order Ceratodontiformes; family Protopteridae; genus Protopterus; species Protopterus annectens. Next base: position 1,132,972,445 of record NC_056725.1, on the reverse strand, counting down.
TTTAACAACAAGCCTGTGGTCAATCAATTCTGAATCTCCATTGCCAGGACTTCCACTGACAATCTTAGTTCCCCCTACTAGACTCCCATCTCAGAATCAATTGCTTTAACCTCAGTTTGTTTTCCTTAACTGAAAAGATCCACCCTCCACTGGGTTCGCTCACCAGTAATATCTGCTGCATTGGTTTTATCCTGGAATTAAAAGGTGCAGGTGTATACCTGACTTCTATTACCTGGGCTGTAGGTATTTCCTTTTAAAGGGACAAGTCCCTATTCCTTTGCTTATAGTATGTCCTTCATGCAAAGGTTTTATCTTCCCACTAATAGATGGTTCTTTATAATCCATCAACCCTCTCTCAATCACATACCTGAAGCATCATATATATTCCTGCCTTGCTCTACAGAGCATTAATAGTAGGACCATCCTGCTTTAATGAATCCAGTATTTTTTGTTCTGTTGGAAGCTGCAAATCTCAGTCTTCTACTAGATCACCACATTGTCAGATATGCTGCAGCACAGGACTGATGAAGCTTCAGCACACAGCCAATTAATATTTGGAATGTGGCTCGAGCCTCATTAAGATTGAAGGGGAGGACAATATACTGAACTATTCCATCTACTGTGGAAAATGCATTTTTCACCTTACCTTTATCATTTAAAGGCATTCTCCAATAACCCTGCATCAACATCAGGATCGTTAGGAATCTACCATTTCATAACTATTCCACCAACTCATTACAATATTTGTCTGTACCCTTTGTTTTTGGAACAAGTACAATATGAGTAATCTAACAATTAGTTTTCTCTTTGATTACTTCTAACTTCAGCACTCTTGTATCTCCTTTCAGACTGCTTGTTGCTGGGCTCTGTGTATTCCACAGAATATTCCATTAAAGTTTTCAACTGGAATTGTCTTCACGTTGCCTTTAATAAGAATTGTCCTTCCATCATCTCAGAAAAAATGTTTTGTTCCTCAGAAGGAACTAATGGATTTCTTGTTTCTGAGGTTTCAGAAGGGGGTTTCTCTACCACAACCAGCTTGGGGTGGATACCCTTCACTTTTGCTGTTTGAAAATTTGGCAGATACTGTACTTACTATGTTGTCTTCCAGGGATTGAAAATATCTGTATGATAAATGTTTTCAGTATGCCCCTTCTCTGACTTATCTGTATGTCAAATTTGTTCATTCAGTTGTCTCACAGGGTACCTGACATTTTTCCAGGAATTTGTTTTCAGTTGTGGAGACCAAAATTAAAACCTGGTTTCCCAGTTGAAGCTCCCTATTCCACACAAGAATCCTTGTTGGTTGTCTTGTAGCCTCTCCACTGCACTTTCACACAATGAGTGTTACCAACTTCATCCTTTCCTGTGGATAGGTCCAATGACCTAAAACACTCTTAAATGCTATCATCTCCTCCTCCATTGTCTCTTTCACTCTATTCAGTAGCCCTCTGGGGCAACTACTGAATAGCAACTCAAAGGGGCTAAACCATATAGAAGCTTGGGACACTTAACTGGACAGAAATCTTTAAGTATGACAATAGATGGTCTCAAGTTTTCCCTTCTTTCATGATAACCTTTCTTAATATAGTGTTCAGGGTCCTGCTAAACCATTCCAATAAATGATCTGTTTGGAAATGAAAAACTGAGGTGTTCAACTGCTTCATCTAAAAGTTTTGGAAGAGCTGTTACATGATTTGAGGCATGAAAGGTATGCCTTAGTCTATCAGGATGCCTTCCAGTATCCCTAGACAGAAAGATATTCACACCAGGTCCTTTGAAATTTCTTTAGAGTTCGCCATCATGAAGAGATAGCCTCAGGGATTCTGGTAACATAGTCCAGCTCCACCAAAATATATTTATGGATCTAACCAATGATCCCATAATATCCACAGCAGTTTTTTTCAAGGGAAACTTTGGTTATAAGCACTGGAATTAATTCTCTGGAAACTGGGGTTATGGGCTACTATTTGACACTTGGGACAACTAGCACAATAATTCTCAATTTCTTTTATGACAGCATTGCTAGGTCCCTCTGTTTAGTTTTATTCAAGCTTAAGTGACATTCTTAATACAGGACTGTAGACCATTTTTTGACCACTTGCCTAAATGACTTGATCTATAATGACCTCTCTCCCTCTCCCTCTCTCTCTGGCTAATCCAGAGACCATATTATTTTGCATTTCAAAATATAGATAAGCCGAAAGCAGCTTAATAGAGGAATTTTCCTCTTCTTTCCAGGATATGTTTTCCTTGGCATGGATCAGCATCTCATCCTTCAGTTGGGTTCTTTTGCAACTAAGCCTATCTGTCTGGAGACTAAAAAAAAAACAGATCCTCTCCCTTGTATGTCCCAGAGGAGAAAGATCTGCCTCCCCTCCTTACCTATAAATTCAGGTACTGGTATATCCACGTTGCACTCCTCCCTGAGAAAGCATAGCTCACTACTACAGTGTTCTGAAGTATTCTCCTTAATGCCCTTTTGATGTAAAACACTGCACCCTGTCTGTGACTTTTCATCTTTCTTCACTATATTCTGTGGTTTCATGCAAACTTTGGGTTCCTGTGATCTTGTCTGCTTTCAGGGGTGCTCTGTGTCTACAAAGTACATATACAAGCATCTTCCTCCTCTCTAGATACATTGATCCATCATACAGATCTTCCCAGAGCTCTCTTTTGTTACCTTGTGTCTTACAGATCCTAAATGCTGTATTTATCTAGGCTGGTAAGGTTATCTGCATTCTGTAAACTTGTAAATTGCCTTGATTTTGGTTCTCCAACAGTGGGCTATATTAAATTACTTTGTATTACCCCTTCCAACTGTTTTCAAAGACTATTAAAAAATGTGAAATCTTTTCCAGTTACTACATCATAGTTGAGATAGGGAAGCGTGGCTACCAGGTGCAAGACCTTCCTAAACTGGGTCTGTGTCTTAACCTGCATGGTTGGATAATTCCTTTTCTCCCACCAGATATAATGACCTCAGGGAACTTTGCGAGCAAGCCTTCCTCTTAGGAAGTTACTATGCCTTCACCAATATAATCAGGCTACCAGACTCTGCTGCGAAAAAAAAAAAAAAAAAAAAAAAAATGAAAAGACCAATGGTTAGACCACAGCTGAAGATAAAAATGGAATAATCCACGTCAGGAAATAAATCACTTGCAGCTTCACAGTAGTGCCCTTTATAAAACCAAAAGTTGTAACTGAGATGTAGAAGTCAAGGTAGGAAACGGTTCACTTGCAGTTTCACACCACTTTATTAAACAAGAGTAAGCGCTTTTGCGATCTAAGTCAGCTGATTGCTTCTCCAGACTTTGTTGCCCCCTATAGTTCTTGATCAGCTACTCTTATTAAACACATCATCAGTGTCTAAGCAGCACAGTAATAGAATGTGGCCTGGACCAGCCTGATCACAATTCATTCATGTTGTATAACTTCTTTACCTACCCCTATCTCTTTACTTGTTTATATGGGAGTTTCTAATTTGCATTTATGATAATAATATTTAGAAATATACATGCTTTTGCCATACCTAAATAGAATATAACAGAACAATATAGTATAGAATACAACAGACTACATGGTCCCTTTCACTTTGCTTATTGTTTTATTAACAACTCTGATATATGACTAAATATTTTCATAGCATAATATTTTTTTTCTAATAAAGTTACACACCTTTAAACATTTTGCGGATCCCTGTAATACACCCACTTTTTAATGAACGCTGGCAAAACTGTCTTAAGTTTATCTAACAAGTATTACTCCCTTACTGCTAACACCCACTGGGTCCAACCAAAATTTTACAATATACTTTAATACAAATGTACCAATACCGTTTTGCTCCTAGGGAAAGCACATTCAAGAAACATAAGAGTATAAGTCTCAGAAGTGATGCAGAAGGGGCACTTTCCCTTGACAACAAACTCTACCTTATCAACATCACTACACCCAGACTAGGTAGATTTATGTAAGCAGAAAAGGGCTCTTTCATGAGATGTGCTGCCAAAATTTGAGCCCATTTGAAAAAATTCCAACCCTCCTTGTTGGCTACTTGGCTTCTTAGTTTCCTTCCTCTGTATTAATGAGACACATGAGTGGAGGGGTGGACCTTGGTTGTGCCTTCAATTTGTTTGCTATGACTATTCCTTCTGACATGATAGCTATCATCTGCACTATGATGATTATTATGTAGCCTCACAATTTCTTCTCCATGATGCAAACATAGCTATGGACCAAAGACCTACTCCTCCATGAACTCCACAGCAATGTAGTTCAAACACCAGAAGCAAAACAAAAAAGTCTTACTTGCCCCAGAAAATTAAACTTACTGCTCAGCAGTGACAGGTGGAATCAGAACTTCAACTTGATGGAAGATGTTTCTACTGCTCAAGACATCTGCCAGATGTGGAATCTCAAGAAGCAGACACACCCAAATTTTTACAAATACAGTTCTATATTTAATGAAACATAATGTAATCCAAAAAGGGTACTGATAAGTGAAATGAAAACAGCAAATTGTTTGTGATAAAATAAAAATTTCAGTTTTCTCACTAACAACTTTTGCCATATTGGGTTACTGTGGCCTTAAGATGCAGGTACAGCTGACTTCTATTACCCGCACTACAAATATCTCTCTTCTTAAAGGGATCATTTCCTATTTCCATGCTTATAGGTTCATAAGTTCATAGGAGGTTACTAGGTTAGAGGGCCTAGAGCCTTTATAATCCTAGCCATGTTAATCCTGGATTTCCACAATTGTCCTTGGTTAGTTGGATATACTTTTTCAGATCAGCACTGACTACCCCTGTCCATGAGGGACATGGGTGCCCTCCCTGGGATGAATCTCTGGTCACCCATGCATTTGTCAAGGTTGCACTTGAATAGGGTCATTGAGGAGCTCTGCTTCATATGAACTGGAAGTTTATTCTAGAGCAGCAGCAATCTCTGGGAGACATACCTGTCTCTCTTGCATGTTCTGGTAATGTCACTGGCAAGGATGAGATCACTAGAGTGAGTAGCTCTAGTGCCATTTGATTTGCGAATGTGCAGCATTTCCATTTGATCAGGGTCAGAGACTGCAGGCCAGGCACAACTCACTTCTCAGTTGCCTATATGATATAGAGCACAGTGACAGGGCTTTTAGGCTATCCACTTAGGTCATGATTTGGAGGCCCTGTATCTTCTTAGTGAGAAGCCTCTGTGGTCTCTCCATGAGGTACATGCAGAAGGGAGCATTATACTGTTATTAATGGTCTGATGAGGGTTGAGTACAGTGGAGTTATAACATCCATAGACCTGGATGTGATGCCTTTACTTATGAGATGCACAATGTAGAAGGCTTTCCTTACCACCATGGAAACCTGGTGGTTGAAGTTCAGATTACTGTTGACCTGTGTTCTCAGACCTTGCACCACTAGGTATGAACTTAGAGGAATGCTGTCAATATTGTAATTAGTGGGAAATTCCACTTTGCCAAGTGGGATACTAGTGCACTTTTTTTGCATTTAGTTTTAGACCGTGACTTTAGCACCAGTCATCAGACCTCCCAACCGTTCCGAATTACTCGGTTTTTACCGAGTTTTGGGGTCAAAATGAAGGGGTGCCACGATTCCCGAGTGGCACCCCTTCATTTCCGATTTTTCTTTTCTTTTTTAAAAGTTTCGCGCTGTCGGAGCTGACGACATCACGTGTGCAATGACGTCAGCGCCGTCAGGCTACCAGCCAGTCTGAATTGAGCTCAAGGAGCTCGCGTCATCGTTTCCGGCTGGCTGGCGGTTAACTTTTAACCGCGAAGAAGCTGATACAGGTAAATGGATGGCAGCAACATGGCGAACAGAGGGCCAGAATTAATGGCAGCGAGCGGAGCCGGGATTAGTGAATGGCGGCGAGCGGAGCCGGGATCAATGAATGGCGGCATGAAGAAGATGGCTGCAAGTGGAGCTGGGATTAATGGCAGCAGCAGCAGCATGGAGAGTGGAGAGCGTAGCCTGGATTAATGAATGGCAGCATGAGGAACAGAGGAAGAGGACTACTCAGGGTAAGTGTGTGACTGTGTTGGCTAGAGGTATTCAGGCTCAAACCCTGTACCTTTAGTACAGGGTAAAAAGAGCCTACTATCCCTAGCTACCACCATTTCTACCACTGACATGCTAATGAATGATGGCCACTAAGATGATCCTGATGGGTACAGATTCTAGTACTGATGGCCTGGAAGGAGACATTCAGTGTTGCAGTCAAAATGAGCATTGATGGTTTAGTAACAAGCATGTTCTTGTGCTGGCAGACAGAGCAGGCAAGTATGTCACTGCAAAGCAACCAAAGGGAGGGTATATATTTTAGTTGAATTGTATTTGTATACCAGGGCAGAGCACTGATTAATACTTACCAATTTCAAGAAAGAAAATGAAAAAAGAAGAAAAAGAAGAAAAAAACTGTTTCACTGCTTCTGATGGCCCACTAACTGAACCCTTTCCACCACTTGACAGGTTTTATTTGGCTAGGATGTACAATTGAATGTACCAACTGGGAGGTGAGGGAGCAAGACGATTATGTGAGGGGGGAGTACATGAAGAACAAAAACATTTTGTGGGGGGTGGCTATTTACTTTTATCGACTGAAGCAGTAACACAGGCTGAGTGGATGTTAGGAAGTTAATTATCCTATACTCATCTGCCTCGACAGTGGGGTTCTCTAATCCAGTATCAGTGCAACTCTGTTTCTGCTGTAATGCTGAGTCAAAGTTAATCATTAATTCTGCTTTCCTCATGCTACTGTGGCCACAGTACCTCAGCCAATATTCTCTTAGCAACAATAAAAGGTGGGAAGAGAAACAAAAACTGGTCAAATTCTGACTGAGTTGAGAGCTATGATAAGTAAGAACACTTTTTTTTTTTTGCTGAGAGTTTAGAGCTATGATAAGAAGATGACTGAGTTGAGAATACTTTTTGTTTTGCTAAGAGTTTAGAGCTATGATAAGAAGATGACTGAGTTGAGAGCTATCATGAGAAGTAAGAACACTTTTTTTGTGCTAAGAGTTAAGAGCTATGATAAGAAGTGAGCACACAATTTGTATTCCCCTATTATTGTTTTTGTGCTAATAGTTCAGAGATATGGTGAGTGAGAAGTGAGAACTGAATTTGTATTCCCCCATTATTGGCTTTGTTGTTTGTCCATGTTTTTTGTGTTGAGGTTAAGCTATGTTGAGAAGTGAGAAATTAATTCACTAAATGATGGCTATTAAGTTTCAGTCTTCTTATTTTTCAGACAGCTGCTGATGTGGGATAGTGGTATGTTGTTCTGAATGTAGTGCATAGAGTCCTGGGTTCAAAACCTGTCAGTGAAATGCATGATGATAGCGCCACATTTTATTCTAGCAACTTTACAAAATTATACAAGCAATGTTTAAAATGTGTCCCTGGTTTTTGACCTTTTGCCCCCCACCCAAAAAAAAATGAAATTGAAAATAAGTGCGAAATACTGTTCAAGATGCCTATGGCTTACACTACTGTCATTCTATTTATAGTGTGGGTGTGGAAGCAGACTTTTATGATGGAAAAGTTCTGAATTGGGCAGTTTTGTCATTATTGGTTCATGTGTTTTGCTTCATTGCCTACAGTACAGATTACTGGTAAAATGTTCAAACAATAAATTTAAAATGTGCTCTGACATGTGTGTTGTATTATACAAGGAATATAATTTAATAGTCAGGAAGATGTATAAAGAAAAGAACACATGTATGTTTCTTGTTTTGTGTGCAAGGGGCCAATGATAAACAGCCCAAAGGTAATCTTTATCCACCACTGGCCAGATGCATTTTCTTTGGATGTGGTGTGGGTTTCAATGCTGTTTCAATGAATGTGAGTTTCAAGGGCAAAGTTTAATGTCAAGCCTATTTTCATTGTGAGACGGTATTGCTTTGTTTACCAGATGATGTCTTTTAGTGTTTCTGCATTGTTGTGCTGTAAAATGTAAAAATAAAATTCAAATCATTGTAGAAGTAAAGCAGTATGCATACATCAGTGTTTATGGTAAATGGGGCAAAATAGCCAGGTAACAGGACACTGGAATGGCTGCAGGGGGACTCTGGTCTGGTGCCATGTTTTGGTTGTCTGTTCTTCAATTTGCGTTCGAAAGTTGGTATCCCACATTTCCATCGGAGTGGGTGGGGTTACATAATTATGTATGCAAATTAGATGTTAATCAGCGTACAGATTTGTACCTATTTTTCATGGGCCTTGTCCAGATTTTTGATATTTCCAGGTTGAGAGGTATGCCAGTCATTTGTTTGTATTAGCCCCTCCTGTGATATGTTAACATTACTGGGGGACTCAGTGACTGCACCTAGTTTACAATCATCAGCAAACTTAGTAAGCAAAAGGTTGTCTACTTTAGCTTGGACTTCCGAGAAATAGATTCCAAATAGTAAAGGGTCCATTACAGATCCTTGCGGAACTCCACTGGTGTCGGGTCTACTGGTAGAGGTGGAGTCACCAACTTTGACAGTATGGGTTCTGTTGGTGAGCCAATTAACTGTCCATCTAGTGATGTAAGGGTTAACAACAAGCTGGGAGAGTTTTTTCAGTGATACCTGAGTGGGGGATTGTGTCAAAGGCTTTGGCTAGGTCTAGATAGGCAGTATGCACCTGTCTTAATTTCATCCAGGGCTTTGGAGACTTTCTCAAAGAAGTCTTCCAGGTTCAATAAGCATGATCTACCCTTAACAAAGCCAAACTGGGTTGGGTCTAGAGCAAGGATCTCAAACTCTCGGCCCTCAGGCCTCAAGCAACCATCAATCCAGCATAGGTTTAGGTGAGAGAAGTTACTGCAGTACATTTCTAACTGCACTGGCTCCCCATATTTTTATTTTGGAGAGGGAGGCTCTCATCAGAGTGTTCTAGTCTTTATAAAGTCCTTGTAGTCTTTTATGTTTGAGAACCCTGGCCTAGAGTATGAAGGTTGCCTATGTCCTTGTTGATAAGGTCCATGAAGATCCTTTCCATGACCTTGCAGATGAGGCTGGTTAGACTTATGAGTCTGTAGTTCCCAGGAGTGGTTGATGGCCCCTCTTTATGCAAGGGGATTACTATGCAAGGGGATTACTGTTGCTGCTCTCAATTCTGCTGGTTCAAAGCCAGTTCTCAGGCAATGGTTAAAGAGAAGGGCAAGTGGGTCAGCTGGGTCCTGTTTTAGATTGCTTAGTAGGAAACCTGGGATGTTAGCTGGTCCCATTGAGACTGTGTTTTTAGCCTTGGGGAGCACAGATGTGACTTGATCTCTAGAGATACTTGATAGAGAATTTGTGTTAGCTATGCTTTGGTGTATGGCTGGTGGGGATAGGGAGTGAAGTCTGCACCAAATCTGTTAGCTAGCAGGTTGGCAATTTCTTCCAGTATAGTGTGAGTGGTACCATCTACTAACAATTCAGCTCATAGTTGGGCACTCCATTTTAGATTTCAGATGTATTTAAAGAATGCCTTATGATTGCCCTTGGCTAGGGATGCTATTTTACCTTCATAATAAGCTTTAGAGGACTTTTCATGCCTTCTGATTTGCTTGTTCAATCTGTGGACGGAATTCTTCTTCTCAGAGACAGTTGCCTCTTGTTCTTGGATATCAGTTTCTTCCTTTCACTATACAATCTGTTTATATTAGATGTCCACCAAAGTGGCTTGTTTTTTTGGGAGGGCCTGGTTTTAATCCTGTCAGGTACAGCTGAATCTATACAGCTACTAAGACGATTATACAGGGCATCTGTGTACATCTCTGCATAGGAGTGATTATTGCCTGTGATTACGGAGGGCATAACATTTTTATACCATCACTTGGTAGGCTGTAGTTTGCTTTGGAGAAGTCACTTACTTTTTTTTTTTTGCTCCTTTGGGGGTGTGGGATCCAACAGTTACTTCGAACAAGACTGATTTATGGACTGACTTTACCTGGGACGACATCATACAGGTGGCAGTGCAGTGATCACCCATGTTGATGAGTACCATGTCAAGGATATTACAGCCCCTTGTGGGGTCACAGACTGTCTGTTTCAGAGAATTTGCATAGACAAAGTCCAGGAACATCTAGGTGATCATGTTTGAGCTTGGGTATGCTACCTAGTCGATGGAGGGATAATTGAAATCACCCATGACATAGGTGTTGGGCTGTATGGCAAGTGACTCCAGTAAGTCCTGGTAGACATTGTGCTTTTCTTGGTTCATGGAGGGGGACCTACAGCTTTTGCCTATAGTTAATTGTGCATGGAGTAGTTTGAGACAGTCATACTGTCTGACCAATCTCAAGGTGAACCTAGATTTAATGAAGATGGATACACCTCCACCTTTGTTTTTTTCATGCTCATTCTGAGGTCTGAATGTGTGGAAGGCAGCCTTTATCCATGCTACAGTGACTACACAGACATCAGCATCTTCCAAAGTGAAGAGTGCTTCTAGGGAGTGCAATTTTGTGTTTAGATTCCTAGCATTAAGCAGCAGAACCTTGAGTTTGTCTCAAGTGGATTTTGCTATGTCAGAAATGTTGTCATTTTGACATTGCTTAAAAAAGGCACTGTGGGGGAGGCAAGCACCTTAACCAGTATCTGAAAGCCTAGGGGAGATAGGTGCAGACCATTTCTTCCAAAGCAGCATGGCCTATCAACCATATCTTCCCAGACTGACAAATACTGGATCCCTCAGGACTGATACCAGAAGCTAAGTCAATTGTTGAAGTCAATCATTTTTTTGTTTATATTGTGACATCATGCTGGGTGAAGGTAAAATGCGCTTTATGGCTAGGGTCATACCTACCTGGGACACATAATCTGAGAGTTCAGTCATGTCTCTTTTCATATAGTCCAGGGAGGTACATTTCAAGTCATTCACCCAACATGGACTGTGACTGAGTCATAACAGTACTTGTTATTGATTGGCTTGAGTGCATGTGCGATTTAACAGATCCTGGCACCTGACAAGCAGCTGACCATGACCTTCTCCGTGTCCAGCCTGGTGAGGAGAACATCTGTGTGTCTCACTATGGTGTCTGCTATGACCAAGACATTAGGTTTTGAGATGTTTTGCCTTATGGACTTATTTTGTGAGATACTGATACGTATGTTGTGTGCAGTGGTTTCTATACATGTTGATGTGTGTGCAGATAATTTGCGCTTGGGCAGTTTCTGATCTTTCGATAGGCTTCTGGTGAGTACCTTTGTGTATGTGGGTTCATGTGTTGTGTCCTGACCTTGTGTGAGAGGTGAAGTGCGTGAGCTCACAACCTATTTGATGTCTTGTTTTTTGATAAGTGAGAGGATTGTTTCCAAATTGATAGTGTAATTACATCTCTCACATACAGTATTTGTTTGTTTCAGGACCAAGTGTCTGTCAGTATACATGAGGCAATTACTACATTGCCTTAGGATGCCCAAGTGAATCAGGCTAGCTGGAGAAATGTTGGGAAAATGGCCATCCATAATGGCAGGTTTATACTGCAGTACTGTTGGGGAGTGGGTAAGTTACATCACTTTATGATGTAGGAATAACAGAGGGGCTTATTCTGTTGATTGTTTAGGGTGAAGAGCTGTGGCAATACTGCTCAGTGTGCAGCTGAGTTGCCTGCAGAGCAGCAGGGGACTTGTCAGAGTCCTACTGGCAGATGTCTACAGAAAATTTAAATTTCCAGGTGCTTGCATCTATACAGGGGAGTGCTAACACCCATTGCATGATGCGCAGCTATGGGCAAATACAAGGCTACAGGTGACATTCAACAGTTTTAAGGCAAACCAATGAGAAAGCCCCAAACTGAGACTTTCTCCAGCGCACCCCAACTCAGATGGAACCTGAGCTACACACTTCTGCCACAAGGTGGAGGGAGGCCCTCTTAATGTAAGATGGCTGGTTTAGAGCACAGTGATACCAAACAGCCTAGATTCAGGAAGTCTGAATCTACCTTATGCTATATAAGGCAAAAGTACAGAATTTCAAAGTGCAGAAAAAAGTGCAGACACAATCAGCAAAAATGAATCAGCAATTCAAATAAATACAGTTAAAGTGCAGTACAAGAATTAAATATGTTTATTTTTCAGTTGTTTGCACTGAATGCCTTAGATTAAAGTTCAGATGCACTTCAGATCTCTGGCTACTGGGGTTCTTTCAAGCTTTTTTTTAAAAGTTGTTTCAGGTTTCAACTTTGTTACTTAAGAAGTTAACTTGTTAGTGTTTCTGCCATTTCACACTGAGCTTTTGTATTGAGTATTTTTGTATGGCATCTCTGAAACCCTGTCTGTCTCTTAGGAATTTATTAAACTCTTCTGTCAATTTGTTATGAACCTCATCCCGGAGGAAGTCGTAGGAAGGGCTATGAGCCAACTAATCTGTGATAAATAACATTAAGTTTCCTGTTTTTTGCTTATTTATGAGTTATTTATAGCACTTTTATTGTCTGCATATACTTTGCTAGCTAGTTTCACTGTGTGTGAGGTATTAACTAGAAATTTTCTACAATTATTAAGCATCTGGTTGGGTTTGGTTGTTCTGATTTCCTAAGGAGTGTATCATATAACTTGTTTGCAGTTAAAAGCATTCTCTAGAGTCTCCTCGATCCTTTATCTGTTTAAACTCCTTGATTCTTTATCAGTTTAAACATTTCTGCAGTTTTTTTCTACCTAAGTAGTGTTGGTAGTGTAGCATTGTCCATATTCAGGCTTGTGTTTTTGGGCCTAGGTGTTTGTTAGTAGAGGCTGTGTGTCTGAGCACATGTTCCAGGTCATCATAGCTTAGCCAAAGCCAGTATAGCATTTCAGTGAGAGTGAATTGTTTGTGGTCATTGGCTGACTGGGGTTGCCTGGACTATGGCTTGGAGTAAGCACCTCATTGGTTCTTTCAAGCTTTTTTTTAAGGTTGTTTCAGATTTCAACTTTGTTACTTAAGAAGTTAACTTGTGAGTGTTTCTGCCATTTCACACTGAGCTAATCAGAGGAAGTCAGAGGAAGGGCTCTGAGCCAACTAATCTGTGATATATAACATTAAGTATCTTGTTTTTTGCTTATTTCTGAGTTATTTGTAGCACTTTTATTGTCTGCATATACTTTGCTAGCTAGTTTCACTGTGTGTGAGGTATTAACTAGAAATTTTCTACAATCGTTAAGCATCTGGTTGGGTTTGTTTGTTCTGATTTTTGTTTCCCACCCTCCCTCCTTATAGGTATCCTGTTTTTATACTTGGTGGCTTTGCAGTTGCCCGCCCCTTCTGTAAATTTGATCTGGGAAACTCCTACCAGCCGAGTGTCATTACCTCATTCTACCTAATCCAGGGAGAACATTTGAGAAGGCCAACCCAGTTAGTTTCTGCTCCTCCTTTCCCCTTTCCACTTTATAAAAAAAAAAAAAAAAAAAAAAATTCTAAGCTTGTTTCCTGCCTTTCCTGTAAGTCGTCCAGTCCAGATACAGATTTGCTGTATCCAGGACTGTTTGTAAGCTTCTGGGCCACCAAGCCTTTCTGTGTTAGAGGGAAGCCTTCTAGCTTATTTTTGTTTCTTAGAACTAGCCAGTTTTCGGGTTTCAGCACTCAAATCTAGTTCTTTGAGCTCAGCACTTGTTCAGAACTCATTGTAAGCACTAAATAAGCTACAATATACTACAGCACTCAACTTTCCTCACTTGTCTAGAGGAAAACAGTTTTTAGTACTTAATAAATAAGCACATATCCAGGCATGTCTAAGGGTCAGCTCCCAGTGTTTTCTCCAGTCTACCTGATAAATCTGGGCATCTTGGGGCAATGTAGAAATTGCCTCATGTACACAGACAACCCTCTCCTCCTACCACCCAACACTACAACCTGTGAGAGATACACTTATATAGCCAAACTGGAAGCAAAGCTCTCTTCACCCAAGACTGGACTAAACAGTCAAGAGGAGAAGGTAATCACTTGCACCACACCACACTCATCACATAGTCCCTCGAAACCTACACCACCAAAGCACACACACAGAAACACAAAACACACACCTACATTTGTGGAGGCTCTCAAAAAGAATCGACCCAAGCAACAGGGACCTCCAAAGCAGAAATGCAAGCAACCTCCACCCCCCCCCAACACAAACAAAATGACACATAGCCCACAAACTCAGTGTGCCACTCAACCACAGCCCATAGGGCATAACAACATACTCGACATTCTAGTCATACGTGACACTATAGTCAGGCACACTGATGTTCCACTCACCAGGCTAAACAAGGAGAAAATGACTGTCAGCTGCCTGTCAGGTGACAGGATCTGTCACATAATGCATGCACTCAGGTCACTCCACAACAAGTACAAATATGACTGTTATTGTCCATGTTGATGTGAATGATCTGAGACGTACCTCCCTGGACTACATGAAAAGAGACATGGAGGAGCTGTCTGATCTTGTAGCCCAGGCAGATATGACCCTAGCCCTGAGTAGCATCCTGCCATCACCCAGAATTATACCACAGTACAAGGACAAAATGATTGACTTCAACAATTGGCAAAGCTTCTGGTGTCATTCTAAGGGGATCCAGTATCTGTCTTCCTGCGATGACATGCTCAACAAACCATGATGCTTTGCCAGAGATGGCCTGCATCTGTCACCCTTGGGATTCCGGATACTGACTAAGGCTCTTGCCACCCCTATAGTGCCTTTTTTAGGCAAGATTTAAATGACAAATTTACCACCATAACAGGTACAAGCATGCAAAATCTGAGGGTAATCCTACTTAATTCTAGAAGTCTAAACCTCAAAGTGCACTCACTCGAGGCACTCCTTAAAATGGAGAACATCGATATCTGTGGAGTGATGGAGACCTGGTTCAAGGCTCCAGAGAGCACCCTGCATTACCAGGCTATAATTCATACCACACTTTTTGGCCACCAAACCTGGACTGAAGCACTAAAGGCAGAGGTGTGTCCATATTCATTAAGGATATCCACACCTCCAGGCTAGTTGCTCAGCATAATGCATTTGAGATTATCCAAGTGCAACTAACACTGGGCAAGACCACAATCCAAATTGTAGCTTGCTACAGATCCCCCACCATGCCCAAGGATTCCCACTCCTCATTTCTTAATACACTGGAAAATTTTAGGGTACAACCTAACACCCTAATAATGAGCAATTTCAACTACCGCACCATTAACTGGGAAAACTACTCATGTACCAACTGTTGTGCTCAATGTTTTCTGGAATTCATTAATTCCAACGCCTTGGATCAACTTATCCACACACCCACTGGGGCAGCAATATCCTAGACCTGGTCATTACCAACATGGGCAACCGGTGTTCCACACCAGAGGTCAATTCCTCGTTGGTCAGATCCAACCACAAGCAAATCACCATAGACATCCACATCTCACCCCTACCGCCCATTAAGGAAACCACCGTAAAAAAATCCTCCAAAGCCAACTTCACGCTTCTTAAGACAGAAGTGGCAAACTTCATGACACCCATGCTGATGGACAATAGAGGTACAACTGCTGAATCTTATACAATTGCACTTTATAAGCATTTAGACGAGTGCATGGATTGTGCAATCCTAACAGAACCAAGATGCTATCCTCCAAAAAAAGGAAGCCAATCTGGTGGTCCTCCTGCCATAAACAAACTCTACAACAGAAGAAAGAAACTGTTGCAAAAAAGAGTAAAATCCCATGATTGGAGGAACTTCGTGGTCAGCCTCAGTAAGAAGCTGAGATCCCTCATAAAATCCTCCAAAGCTAGTTACAAAAACAAAATTGCCACTGATTCTAAAGACAATCACAGAGCATTCTATAGCTATGTCAAGAATTTCAATGTCAACACTCAGATCTGCTCTGAGTTACAGCACAATGGCACTAAATATGCAGAACCAACTGTTATTGCCAACATCCTGGCACATAGGTTCAGTGCTAACTTTAACCCGCTTTCATCCTCTAAAGGCCCATCTCTATACCGGAAGAATGCAAAGTTCCTGTAATCACAGCTGCACAAGTAAAAAACACACTCTCCAAAGCCAAGAACACAGCATCCATGGGACCTGACAACATCCCAGGCTGCATTCTACATGAACTACAGCACGAACTGGCACCCCACCTAAGTACCATGTTCAATCATAGCCTCACCTCAGGCTTTGTGCCCACTGAATGATGCACAGCAATGGTTATTCCACTCCACAAAGGGGGAGCCACCACGGACCCCGGGAACTGCCACCCCATTAGCCTGACGAGCCTGGTCTGCAAGGCTATGGAATGTATCATCATAGAACTTATAAACAATGGCATTGGTAATCTCCAAACTCTGGACCCTACCCAGTTCAGGTTTGTAAAAGGCAGCTCATATCTCCTAAATCTGATAGACTTCTTTGAAGCGGTCACCAAAGCCATAGATGAGGGTAAGGTGGTTCACACAGCCTATCTAGATCTCGCCAAGGCTTTCGACACCATCCCCCACTCTGGAATTATAGATAAACTCACTAAACTAGGTATAAATTCCTATGTCACAAGATGGGTTGCCAACTGGCTCACTGACAGAACCCACACTGTGAAAGTAGCAGACTCTAAATCCAACTTCAGACCAGTAACAAGTGGAGTACTGCAGGGTTCAGTCCTAGGTCCTCTCCTGTTTGGTATCTACTTCTCTGAAGTACAGGCTAACACAGAAGGTCTTTGGCTAACAAAGTTCACAGATGACTGCAAACTAGGAGCCATAATCAAAACTCCTAACAATGTGGACCTCCTACAAAAGGGCCTCACTGAGACAGATGCCTGGTGTCAAAGCCATGGCCTCAAGCTCAATGCCAAAAAGTGCACTGTCATCCCTTTTAGTAAAAACTCTGTACCCATGAACTACTACATAGGCGGTAGTCTACTTAACACCGAAAGTGTGATAAGAGACCTTGGGACACAGGTGGACAGTAGTCTCTCCTTTGATAATCACATTGTCACAGTAGTCAGGAAGAACTTCTACATGGCACACCTCAACACAAAAGGTTTCTCATCCAGGAAAAAATAGGTCATTGTTCCCCTCTACTTATCACTTATTAGACCCATTATGGAGTACAACACCTCTTTTGGTATGTACCTCACAAGACATCTACAACAACTGGAAAGGCCACAGAAAAATCTCACAAAGAGGATTACTGGCCTCAAACTGATGACCGTCTCAAAAAACTCCAGCTTTAATCTGTCGCATATCACCTACTCAGAGGCAATCTCTGCCTAACATACAAAGCTATGTCAAACCCAAAGCTGTTGGACATGCTCCACTTAAAGAAATCCCAATCCCTCTGAGCTACACACTCTAGGGAACTAAACCTTGTCACCACAATAACCAGAACATGATGGAGGGATAGATTCCTGTCCCAGAGACTTCCCATATTCTGGAACAAACTACCTGTCTATAACAAACAAAGCTCCTCATTAGCACTCTTCAAGAAAAATCTTGATGACTGGATTGGAGATAGGAAATTCACCCTGTGGATCACTTCTGTGGCTCTGTTTGACAGGGACACAGGAAAATAATTTTCTTGGGTGGCAAAAGCCAGGATACCATTCAGCTAGGCTTATATAGGCCCTAGGGCCAATAGCCTAGTACCTGCCTATGAACCTATGAATACAGTCACCAAACTCTGAGCAGCTCTGGTTAACTATAGTGCTTTTTCCAAAAGTTGTACTTCCCCCTACCACCCATTTGTTTGGTGTACACCCAGTGGAACCACTATGTACATGGATTCACTTCAGAAGCTCAAAATACTGAAATCTCAAATTTCAGTATCTTGAGCCCAAGAAGTGGAATTCACAAAACAACAAAAACTAAAAACCGCGAAATTCAAAACCTCGAATACCGGAAGTTTTGAATTTTGCGGTTTTACTACACACACACACACACACACACACACACACACACACACACACACACACACACACACACACACACACACACACACACACACACACAATCACTCTACTACATGAAAGATGGGGGGCAAGCCCCCCTGCACCCCCCCATGTGGGGGGCTGCACCCCCCCTACTTAAATATTCTCACTCCGAGGTCACACTACATACAAATGCACACAAAACACCACCACACAAGCTACTTTCTCTTCACACACACACACACACACATCACAGCAACAAACCACACTGACACACACCACAGCCCCTACCCAAACCCCTTAACACACACACACACACACACACACACACACACACACACACACACACACACACACACACACACACACACACACATACACACTTACCTGAATACGTAACCATAGCGGAACTTTAGAAGTGCAAAATTCAAAACCTCCGGTATTCGAGGTTTTGAATTTCACGCTTCTAAACTTTCGCTATTATGTGGATTCAGCTTCTTGGGCTTGAAATACTGAAATTCGAGATTTCAGAATTTCGAGCTTCTGAACAGAACCCATATATATATATATATATATATATATATATATATATATGTGTGTATATATATATATATATATATATATATATATATATATATATATATATATATATATATATATATATATATATGTGTATACTGTGCTACAATATATACATCATCATCATCTTCTTTCGGCTGTTCCCATTAGGGGTCGCCACAGCGGATCACCTGTTTCCATTTCTTCCTGTCCTCTGCATCTTGCTCTGTCACATCAACCACCTGCATGTCCTCTCTCACCACATCCATAAACCTTATCTTAGGCCTTCCTCTTTTCCTGTTACCTGGTAGCTTCATCCTTAGCATCTTTTTCCCAATATACTCAGCATCCCTTCTCAGCACATGTCCAAACCAACGTAATCTTGCCTCTCTGGCTTTGTCTCCAAACCTTCCAACCTGGACTGACTCTCTAATATACTTATTCCTAATCCTGTTCACCCTTGACACACCCAGTGCAAATCTTAACATCTTTAACTCTGCCACATCCAGCTCAAACTAGTGCCTTTTTGTCAATGCCACTGTCTCCAACCAATATAACATAGCTGGTCTCACTACCCTCTTGTAGACCTTCCCTTTCACTCTTACAGGTACTCATCTGTCACAAATCACTCCTGACACTGTTCTCCACCCACTCCATCCTGCCTGTACTCTCTTCTTCACCTCTCTTCCACACTCACTGTTACTCTGAACTACTGACCCCAAGTATTTAAAATCATTCACCTTCACCACCTCTACTCCTTGCATCCTCACCATTCCTCTATCCTCCCTCTCATTCATGCACATATATTCTGTCTTAGTCCTGCTGACCTTCATTCCTCTTCACTCTAGAGCATATCTCCATCTTTCCAGGATCTCTTCCACCTGTTCCCTACTCTCACTGCAGATCACAATGTCATCTGCAAACATCATAGTCCACAGGGACTCCTGTCTGATCTCGTCTGTCAACCTGTCCATCACCATTGCAAATAAGAAAGGGCTCAGAGCTGATCCTTGATGTAACCCCACCTCCACCTTAAATGTATCCGTCACTCCCACAGCAGACCTCACCACTGTCACACTACCCTCGTACATATCCTGTACCACTCTTACATACTTCTCTGGCACTCCCGACTTCCTCATACAATACCACAACTCCTCTCTAGGCACCCTGTCATATGCTTTCTCTACGTTTACAAAGACACAATGCAACTCCTTCTGACATTCTCTTTACTTCTCCATCAACACTCTCAGAGCAAACATCGCATCTGTAGTGCTCTTTTCCAGCATGAAACCATACTGCTGATCACTAATCATCACATCCCTTCTTAACCTAGCTTCCACTACTCTTTCCCATAACTTCATGCTGTGACTGATCAATTTAATCCCTCTGTAGTTACTACAGCTCTGCACATCACCCTTATTCTTAAAAATCAGTACCAAAACACTTTTTCTCCATTCCTCAGGCATCCTCTCACTTTCCAAGATTTCATTAAACAATCTGGTTAAAAACTCCACTGCCATTTCACTTAAACACCTCCATGCTTCCACAGGTATGTCATCTGGGCCAACAGCCTTTCCATTCTTCATCTTCTTCATAGCTATCCTTACTTCCTTCTTGCTAATCCATTGTACTTCATGATTCACTATCCCTACATCCTCCAACCTTCTCTCCCTCTCATTCTCTTCATTCATCAACCCCTCAAAGTATTCTTTCCATCTCCTCAACACACTATCCTCGCTTGTGAGTATGTTTCCCTCATTATCCTTTATCACCTTTAACTGCTGCACATCTTTCCTAGTTCGGTCCCTCTGTCTTGCCAATCATAGGTTCATAGGTAGGTTCATAGGTAGGTACTGGGCTATCTGCCTGAAGGCATATATTAGCCCAGCCACATTGTGCGGTATTCACCGCCCCTTTGGTTAGCTCCCTAGGCCCTTGATCTAGCAGCTAGTACACTTGGCCCCTATCTAGTAGAGCTGTTGGTATGATCCCTGGTGTGAACTTTCTGTTACCCAGCCACTCGTCAAGGTTCCTCTTGAAGAGTGATAGTGAGTGGCTCTGTCTTATGTAGATCGGGACCTTGTTCCATAGCAAGGGAAGTCTTTGCGAAGGGAATCTATCCCTCCAGCATGTTCTATTCATTGTTGTGCTGAGGTTTATATCCCAAGAGCGTATAGCTCGAGTAGGTTTGGTTTTGTTAAGATGGAGTATGTTCAACAGTTCTGGGTTGGACATGGCTCTGTATGTTAGACAGAGATCGTCTCTGAGAAGGCGGTATGCAACAGAGAAAAGCCTTAGTTTTTTTCAATCGTGCTGCATAGGGCAACTGTTTGAGGCCAGTAATCCTCTTAATGAGATACCTCTGTGGTCTCTCCAGCTGCTGGAGATGCCTAGCCAGGTACATTTCAATTGGTGCATTGTACTCAATAATGGGTCTGATGAGGGAAGAGTAGAGGGGCACCACTACATCCTTAGATCTTGATGCGAACCCTTTCATGATCAAATGAGTCACATAGAAGGATTTTCTAACCTCCTTGGCAACATGGTTATCAAAGGAAAGCTGACTATCTACTTGGGCCCCTAGATCCCTTATTACGTCTTCAGATTTCAGGGGGTTACCTCCTATGTGGTAGTTCGCGGGTACTCTGTTTTTTCCAAAGGGGATTACTATGCATTTTTTAGCATTTAGCTTGAGACCATGGCTTTAACACCATGCATCAGTCTCATTAAGGCCCTTCTGGAGGATATCCATGTCAGCCGAAGACTCTATTATAGCACCCAGTTTGCAGTCATCCGCAAACATGATCATCCACAGCCCTTCAGTGCTTGCCTCTACTTCTGAGAAGTATATGCCAAACAGGAAGGGCCCCATGACAGAGCCCTGAGGCACACTGCTCGTTACTGGTCTGGATTCAGACATAGATCCCACTACTCTTACTTTGTGGGATCTGTCTGAAAGCCAGTTTGCGATCCATCTTGTGACGTAAGGGTTTATGCCCAGGTTGGTGTGTTTATCAATAATACCCGAATGTGCAATGGTGTCAAATGCTTTAGCAAGGCCAAGATAAGCCGTGTGTACCTCCTTTCCCTTATCTATAGCCTGAGTAACTGTCTCAAAGAAGTCCACCAGGGTCAGGAGGCATGATCTGCCCTTGACGAAGCCGAACTGTGTAGGGTCAAGTGTTCGGAGGTTCCCAATCTCTCCATTTATGAGTTCCATAATGATTCGCTCCATTGCCTTACAGATCAGACTGGTCAGGCTTACTGGTCAGTAGTTCCCAGGGTCGGCTGTGGGCCCACACTTGTGCAGCGAAACCACTGTTGCTGTGCACCATTCTATGGGCACATATCCTGTTGAGAGACTGAGACTGAACAGGGTATTCAGATGTGGGGTTAATTCATTTTGGAGCTTGCGTATGACACAGCCTGGGACACCATCTGGTCCCACGGAGGCAGTGTTTTTAGCTTTAGATAGAGCCTTATTAACCAACCTATCAGTAATAATTGGAGTTACACAATCCCCTGGAATAGTAATAGGCCCTGTAGGTGGTGGGGGGGGATTTGCACTGAACCTATCAGCCAAGATGTTGGCAATGTCAGTGGGGTCAGTGTATTTTGTTCCATTTTGTACTAGCTCAGAACAGACCTGAACATTGCCATTTAGGTTTTTGATGTAACCATAGAAGGCCTTATGGTTATCCTTGGCATCCTTGGCAACTTTCTTTCCGAAATTGGCTTTAGTTGACTTGATGAGGGCCCTCAATTTCTTACTAATGCTGATCAGGGATGATTTTTCTACTTGAGATTTGGCCTTTTTTTGTATAAGTCTTCTCCTTTTATTGTATAGTTTGCTTATGGTTGGGGGTCCACCAGATTGGTTTCTTCTTGCTTGAGGAAGGAGTCTTGGTTTTATTTGGGATAGCATGGCCCATGCAATCCTGAAGATGTATATAAAGTGCCTTGGTGTAGGATTCTGCATCCTGGATATCATTATCCTTCTGCAAGGGAATAGTGAAGCTTTCCACTTCTGATGCAAGTAGTTTGTAGTTTGCTTTGGAAAGTTTTTTTATGATGGTTTCTTTGACTGGGGGAGGTGGAGGGGTGAGGACGTCCAGAGTTATCAGCTTGTGGTCTGATCTGACCAGAGAGGGAGTGATAATGGGTGTGGTACAATGAGCGCCCATATTTGTGATGACTAAATCCAATATGTTGCCTCCTCTACTGGGAGAACATACCAGTTGTTCAAGGGCATTTGAATTTATAAATTCTATGAACCGCTGGACATAGGAGTTAGAACTTTGGTAGTTCGCTCAGTCTATACCAGGGTAGTTGAAATCACTCAAAATTATGGTGTTGGGTAGGACCTTTATATTTTCCAATGCCTCAAGGAATGCTGAGTGAGCATCTTGGGACATGGTAGGCAATCTATAACAGGCAAAAACTTGAAATGTGGTTTTGCCTGCTGATAGTTGCGCATGGATGATCTCTGGGGAATCATGCTGCGCCACTAACCTGGGTATGTGGGTATCTTTGATGAATATGGATACACCTCCGCCCTTTGTACTGTGATCCAGTAACTGAGGCTGGAAGGCATGATATGAATTGTAACCTGGTAGTGCTGGGGTTCTCTCTGGAGCCTTGAACCAGGTTTCCGTCACTGCACAATCATCGATTTTCTCCATACTGAGGAGCGCCTCGAGTGCATGCATTTTGTGGTTGAGACTTCTGGCATTGAGTAGCATTACCCTTAGATTTTGGTTACCTGTGCTGGTTACGGTGATTGGTTTGTCCTTTGAGCCTTGCCTAAAAAAGGCACTATGGGGACGGCAAACCTTGGCCAGTATTCGAAAGCCTAGGGGTGACAGGTGCAAACCATCTCTGGTGAAACAGCGAGGCTTGTCTATCATGTCATCCCAGGCAGACTCAAGGTCAGGGTCATACCAGCTTGGGCAACATGATCAGAGAGCTCCTCAATGTCTCTTTTCATGTAGTCCAGGGAGGTACGTCTTAGATCATTCACACCAACATGTACAATGACAGCGTCATACTTGTACTTGTTCTGGAGTGACCTAAGTGCCTCTGTTATGTGGTGGATCCTAGTACCCGACAGACAGCTGACAGTAACCTTCTCCTTGTTCAGCCTGGTGAGTGGAACATCTGTGTGCCTTACTATAGAGTCTCTTATTACTAGCATGTTGGGTATGGTGTTTTGCCTTAGGGGCTATCATGAGGCACACTGCTGAGGTGAATTATGTGTTTTCTGGCTTGTGCTTGGAGGTGCAGGTTGCTTGCTTGTCTGCTTTGGAGGACACTGTTTCTTTCTCAGATTGGTACCTAGTGCCTCCGAATATGTTTTTGTTTATTTATGTGTATGTTTTGCCGGTGCTTGTTTTGTAGATCCATGTGTGACTGGTGGTGTGATGCTAGTGTGTCTCTTCTCCTCTTGACTGTCTGTTACAGTCATGGGTTGAGAGCGCTTAGCCTCCAGTCTGGCTGTGTATTTGCATCTCTCACAAGTGTCTAGATGTAAGAGGAGAGGGTTCTCTGTATACATGAGGAAGTTGGGACATTGCCTCAGGATGCCCAATTCCACCAGATGAACTGGAGAGTACACCTGAAGCTGACCTCTGGACATGCTTGGAAAAGTAAATTTCACTTGTTTTGCGGACAATTGAGGGTCTTATGCTGTATTATAATAGTGCTGTCTAGGAGATTTGGAAAATAATAGTGCTGTCTAGGAGATTTGGATAAGTGCTGATTTGGGTTATGCAAGTGCTGCAATAAGAGCAGTTGATCTGAAACACTTGAGTTGAGGCTTGCCTAGTTCTAAGGGAAAATTTGCAGCGCAGTCTTTGTGGAGCCAGGAATAGTATACCCCAGCTAACTGGCGCTGCCTGACGCTGCTCTGTGCGCAAGACCACGCAAAAAGAGAGTTGCAGGGTTTTAAGAGAGAGAGATCAAGGAGTTTGTAATTGACCCAAAATGGCCAATAAAACTACAGTTTCTAGGCAGTAACCACTCCTACAGGGACAGGCAGGCTGCTCAGTGTTAACCACTGCCACTGGTGAACACAGAGACTTCCCTTTAGCCCACGTAAGCACTGGCCTCCAAGAAACTTACAAACAGTTCAGAACAGCAACTCTGTAACTGAACTTTTTTTTAAATTATAGAAAGTGGGAAAATAGCAAGTTTTTTTTTTTGTTTTTGTTTAAGGATAGCAGACACACAAGTAGCAAACTAGTCAGAACAGTGCAATAAATGACCCCAACATGTGTGTGCTAGGTCAGAGGCAGGTAAAATGCAATTTTAAGAAAAAACGATTTTAAATTAAGTGCAACAGAAAAAATGCACTAAACAGGCTCTAGGTAAGTTCTAAATACTGTTTCTAACAAGCAAGAAAATGCCAAAAAGTAGGCGGCAATGCAGTTTTTCTAAGAAATAAATCAGGTCCTTTTCTTCCTCCTTAGTGTCCAACCTTTCATACAACTCTTCATATGCCTTATCCGTAGCCTTCTCCACCTCTTTCTTTGCCATATAAGAGAGAGAGTGAGAACCTGAGATTGTAAATAACACTATCTGCTATATCTGTTTTCACATACTGCTTTGATTGTAATATTTATCAGCAAGATGTTTATACCATTATATCTGCAATGTCTTTATGTCTTCACTGGTAATATTAGTGGGTCATTACAGAAGACAAAACAGTTAATAAAGACAGATTGGACTGGGTCATAATCTGGGTTTATTTTTACACTACTGTTCACGTTATGTTTTTCATCAGTTTTGTAATAGAGCTGTTTAGTGCATGTTTACTGTCTTTGGTACTCTTGCATACACATATTAATTATTGTATAACTAACTATTCAAAGTGTTCTTTATGCAGTCTATTTTTAATTGTGGAGCTTTTAGAAAAAATGTCCTCTGTCACCTAGCCAAGCAGGTTATCAAACAAATAATTAAATAACTTTTGGAGATAATTAGGATAGCATGTTTATGTCAAGATTTTCTGGAATTTGTACAGAATAATGTTCCTTATCTTGACATGAGGAGCACAGAGAAGCAGTGTCATCTTGATAACATACACCTGAATGGGGATGTGTTTATGTGGCATCTGTGAAGAGTTGTTAGATAACTTCAGAAGTGGTTCTGTAGAAATGGCACAGAGAAGTGTAGGTGTTGCAGATATGAGTGTTTAATTAATTTGCAGCTTAACCAATACGATGAAAAACACAGGATGCAGTTTACTGGATAATACCAAATGTTTGTCTTTTTAAAATAACATTGCAATTCACTTTTCAGGAACCTCTATAACATGTCTCACATGAATAAACTCTTAGTTTGTAATTTTACTCGTGCAATAATATCACATGCAAAAGAATCACACATATCTAGGCTCATTTTTGTATGGAGACACAACAAGAACAACTGCCCACAGACAGCATTTTCCTGACTATATTCTGGATTTCTGATCTGGTCTGATGTAATAAATTAATTTGTAATTTAATTTATTTGTTAGTTGTGAAAGTGAACACATCATGGTCCCTTAATATCCATGAACATGAGAGAGCAAGGGTAAGTACAATATATGAAAAGAATTTGGTGTGGCCATTCAACCTTTGTGTATTTGGGAGGTAGGAAAAGACTACACTATCTGGAGAAAACCCACAAAGAAATGGAAAAAGCATGAAAACCTACACAGAAAGTAACTGGTGGCAAGGATTGAACTGCAAACTCTAGGCTGTGAGACAGAGACCATAACTACAAATGAATCTCCATAAACTAGCCACATCTTAAGCTTCAAATGTAAAATCTTCCCTCTTTGGTTATGAAGTACAGATCCAAGATAAATTGGTCATTTAAATTTGTGTTTTTATTTGTCTGGAACAGGCAACACTTTATGTTTGCTGCAAAACAATTCTCTGTTATCTAGGGAAAAATTAAATCATGCATGGAATTTTGATATTTCTGTTTGAATACTACTGAAAAAAAAAAAAACATTTAACAAATGTGCTGTTTACAGTTTTTCAAACAAGTAAATACCTTGCCCTGTATTTTCTGGCCTGTGCTTAGGATACTCTTCTTTAGGTCTTAATGGACCTATAAACTTGATTTCTGTTTTGTTTTGTTAGAACTGTCAATATTATTTTCACAATTTTAATGAATAGCACTAAAATGAAAGATAAATATATTTCACAGTCAGCCTCATTATTAATGAAATGGCATCCAGCTGAAATTAGACAATCAGTATATTTGTTTAAGTTTATAGCAAGAGTGGATACTTCTGCTGTGACAGAGAACAATGATAACAATTTGAAGGAGTCTGTGCCCTTTGATGGCCACAGGTCTAGACATAAGTTTAGGAAAACTTATCAATTTATATGATTTCGCAACTAGATGTAAACATGTATCTAATATGCTTATCGGTCTGCAGCAATTGTTTCTACTAAGAATGATGCTGTTACTCTGTATTAATGCTTACCTAGTGACTCTAGTACTTTAAATGTTTCCCTTAGCCATTTTCCTTTGCAATAATTTTCCCTAGTAACCTTTCCATCTGTCTTAGAGTACAGGCATCATTCTCCAATTAGAATATATTATTTCTGCTGACCTACCATGAAGAGATTCAGATACCATTACTGTCATCATTAACTGCTTTTTTTTCATTTGCATATGGGGGTTGGGGAGCAGCATCAGCTGTCACCTTCTCTTCTGATTGACAGCCACTCTTCTACCTTTCTTGGCAGTCATGCCCATCTGTTGCAGGTCTTCTCTCACACAATCTGTCCATCCCTTGTCTCATCTTATCTCCTTTTGTCTTCTTCCCGACTCTCCCAAATCTGTTATAAATCATCTTTTATTTATCTGCACATAAGGTCAAACCACCATAATAAGTTCTCTATGATCTCCTCTGAAACTGAGGCTACTTTGGCTTCTGCTGTGATGTCCTTATTTCATCTTCCCAACAGTGTGCATCCTATTACCTGCTTCAGGCATTTTATTTTGGTCACTTATCAATTGCTCTGCCTTTACTGTCTTGGGTTCTGGGTCATGTAACAGAACTAGTCACACCATTGTTTTGCATACCTTCTGTTTCTTTTTCACTGTAATGCTACTGTCACACACCACTACTTACACTTTGTGAACACCTGCCATTCTCAATTTGATCCCTTCGTTCTGACTTCTCCCAACCACACCTCCCAGATACTTGACATTGTTAAGTTATTCCACTATTTTCCCTTTAGTCTCAATGTTCTGCTTCTTCTGATTTCATCAATTTACTGTTATGGGGTCTATGTCATTTCCTTGAAAGCTCATTTCATTGAATCCTAAATGGTCAAACCCATTTGACTGAAAACTCCTTTTATAGAAAACCTTCTCAACAAGAAATTTATCATAAAAATATGTTTTTACAGAGGACAAGCCTCCATGCATCCCCTCCCCCAGATCACTTACTTATATATACTAACTCCATGATCTCACAACCACAGAGAAAAGAAAAAAGCAGCACACACAGTGTATCAGTAATGGAGTCCATACACAAATATCTACACATCTGGGGGTACAACATGATGCTTACCATCATAATCCACACATACTCAGCTAGACGTACTTCCCCAATAACTCATATGATAAGAAATTGCACCATCACATATTTTCTATACATTTCTACACTTTTCTATGAAATGAGTTTTTAATAAAATGAGTTTTCAATGAAATGGGTTTTCAGTCAAATGGGTATGACCATTTGGGATTCAATGAAATGAGCTTTCAATGAAATAACAGACCCACTACCATGACCACTGCTGTGTCTATATTCTGTTTCAAGCCACGTGCCTTCAGTTTTACAGTCCAGTCTCCTATCATTTGCTGAGTGTTAGAAAAATATGTAATAACATATCTGTGTAATGCTTATTTTAAATAAGGGAAGATTAACACGTTTTTATTCTATATGCAGCATTAGTTCTATTTGAAACTGAAAACATGCTTTTCTGAAATTGTGCTTTCTGACACTGCAAGATGCACTCTGACCTAGTTTGCTAGCACAGCAAAATACATGTTTATGCTTTGGAAATGTACTGGAAAGCAGGTGATTTTCTGCTAAGTCAGGAAATTAAATAGAGAATAATAATTTCTGTAGATCCATTCATTATGGACAATACGCTCTGTTCGTGCTAATGAAAAAGTGCACAAGCTGCAAGAAAGTTAGATACTATAAACAATGAACTGCTTTAGAAATCTGTACTTGCATTGTGCTTGAATTAGCCATAGTACCTAGACTTGTAACATCACATAGCAAGAAAGTTATAATTGACCGGTGGTCGTCAAGGCCATCCTGTTTACTGAAAAATCTTTTTTAAACTTTGAAGAGTCAGCTAGAAATGTGAGAAACATCTGTAAAGTAACAGAATTGTGAACTGGTGGTCTGCTACATCAGCCGTAGTGGGCAATACCTTGAAAGAAAGGTATAATAATTGTGACACTTCCTGGTTTTAGTCAGACAAACTCTGTAACTGCATTTTTTGTCTCCTTGTGCAAGAATAAAGATACCTGAACTGAACCTTATGCTTTTGGTCTTTTGAAGTATTTTCTTTGACATTTTTTTTGGTCCTTCGGACCGGAAACCCTCATTTAGCCTGGGATCAGATGGGCCAGGTGGCATGAAACTGCGCAGGGAAGATACCACATCGGATCTTCTTCATTGAAAGACCTCCAACTGAATTGTCGTACAAAAGAGGCCAGCCACTTTTCTGATCTACGACTGAAGGCGGGTTTCGTTTGAACAGTGAGTGACCAATCGCTGAAGCACAGGTAGGGTGAATCTACTTTTTTCTGTTTTAGATCAGGGACTTGATTGTATTTGTTCTGTGATAATTTTGTTAAAATTCAGGGACAGAAATATTGCTATCTTGTCATAGATCAGGGAAACAGAATAAGTAGGCAGGTAGTCTGAAGGGACTGTAAACACTTGGTGGTACCACATTAAAAATAAAAGGGTTACGTAACATTTAAAAGCTTAGAACAAAATGGGTAATACGTGCACAAAAACGAAAAGACCCCAAAGCCCACCGTTAACCGAAGACGCAAAATATATGCAATCACAATGCGCCGACAACGTTAGATATTATACTAAATGGGTTAATAAATATGAGTTTGATGGGAAACTAGAAAGATCCTCACTTATCAAACTTATTAGACAGCTAAAATCTGATTCTAAAGGTTGGGTTAAAAAGCAGCGTAAATTAGGGGTTCCTCAGGCACACAGGTGGATTGAGGATGCAAACCGAAGAGAACAAAAGAATAAAAATTCAAAAGCAATGTTTCTAGACAAAGAGGATAATAACTTAGTTTTAGCATTGGCCCCTCCGCCCCCTCCAGTTCCGGTTCCCTTACCAGTTCTCTTACCGGAATATGAAGCAAAAGAACAAACTGGCCCACTTCCACGATATCCAGCTATTCCTATAAAACCACTACCGTTTGTTAGAGATCCTATCGAGACTAGGTCTCGAACATGTAACTTAAAAGGGGATATTGAATTATATCAAATGAATGGAAATTCACGGGCTATGAGTGAAGAAGAGATATGCCCACTCATAGAAGTACCAAATCCTCAGGCAGGACAAGAAGGGCAGGACCCAACTCTCTTAGTATACAGAGCATGGACACCGGAAGACATCCGGAAAGCCACAGAGGGAATTCCCCATCCAAAAGTTAATTTTAGAAAGTTCTTAGAAGACTTACAGGGCATGAGATTAAGTTATCACTTAAACGGAGAGGAAGTAGAAAAAGTAGTCAGACAAATAGTAGGTCCAGATTGGCACATGATCAGTGGCAACTGGAATCCCCGTGACGCTGCACTTAGGCCCCTTCCACATAGCAGCGCAGAACTAGATAACAGAGTGAAAGGTCTGACAGACCGAATTTCTGAGAAATGGAAGCCTAGGGCAGACTGGACTTGCATTAATCAATGCATCCAACAAGAAAGTGAAACTGTTGATAGATATTTTGACAGATTATTAGAATGTTTTAACAATCACTGTGGAATGCAGGTACCTGAAGACCAGACACAAGATTCCCCATATGAGCAGCAGTTAAAGAATGCATTTTTGAAAGGCTGTATTGAACACATAAGTAGTTTCATTACTAAAGATATGGTAGACCATCGTACAAGCAGATTACAATCACTGCTTGAATATGCTAGACATGCCGAAAGGCATTTTAATAACAAAAAGAAAAAGAAAGCCCAAGTATTTGCTGTGGAAGATGGAGAAGTTTATTTAGTACAGTCCGGACAAAAGGGCAAAAAGAATGCACAGGGAAACAAACAATCTGATCAGTGATTAGAGGACTTTGAAGGGAGAAAGAAAAGAGGTGAGTGCTTCAAATGCGGGAAAAAGGGACACTTGGCAAGGGATTGTAAGAAAAATAAGAAGGCAGCAGTGGAAGACAAAAACTATGAAGGTGAGGACTGACTATATGAAAGTCAGGAATCACTAGATAGGAATAATAGAGAAAGGACAAATGAGAATGTGATAGAAGGAGCAGAGAATGTGATAATAGAGGAAGTGCAGGAAGCTACCGATAGTGAAGAAAACGGAATATTAGACCTAGCCTTACTGAGCTTAGAGCTCTATCTAGCTGACACAAAACCAGAAGTGACACTGCTGGTAGAAGGGAGGGAAGTCAAATTTTTGTGCGATTCAGGGGCATCACGAACCCTGGTACACCCCTCCAAACTACCAGAAAATTCAGAATCACATGACTTTATACTAGTAAAAGCAGCTAATGGACAGCTGTATTGGGAGTCTCTCTCCCATAACATTACAATAACAGATCCTGTTTCAGGATTAACCCAGAAAAGCAAAATTGTTGTTTCTGCAAAATGCCCAGTGAACGTTTTTTGCAGAGATCTTATGCAACTATTAGGCATAGCAGTAGTTCCAACCATGCAGGGTATGGAAGCACAATGACAATCTAATACTTTTGCAGTGCAAACGGAAGGTGAGACATTTTACTGGTACAGCCAGGACTTAGTTACAACTGGCCCTGGAGCAGTAACTGAAGAGTTAATGAATATAGCTATCAGTAAGTTCCCCTCCCTTTGTATTGACATACAACACCTGTTGCACTGTACTCTGTATTATTGTAATACACCAAGACCTGACAAAGAATATGAACAAGAATTGTTTAGAAATCATGCAAACAGATTAGTACTGTGTAATTTGTACTGGGACATGAAAGGGAACAGTGTAGTTAGCTGTTCATTACCCCAGGAGTTCTTTTCACTTTACAAATCGAATCTAATACCTCATGTTAGTTTAACTAAAGAGAAAGATTTAAAATGGGTAAACCTACGAGAAAAAAATCACAAAATGGGAAAAACAGACAGAATCAGAACTGTCAGAACAGGGAATATAAAGACAGAAACTGAACTGGATAACACAAACACATCCAGCTGTACACTTGCAGTCCAGCAAAGATAGCTGAGAAGCCCTCTTATTAGAAGAGGAAGAAAAAGCTTTGTTAGACATACCGGAAACTCTCTGGTCAACAGGAAAGTCAGACGTAGGACTTATTCGCACAGCAGGACCAGTTACTATCACACCAAAGTCAGCATTTAGACCACAAAAGAGACAGTACCCCTTGAGAAAAGATGCAGAGGCAGGTATTAAACCAATCATAGCAGCTTTACTTAAGAAGGGAATACTGGTGGAATCTCCTGATTCGCCATGTAACACACCCTTATTCCCAGTTAAAAAAGCAAACGGAGAATGGCGTATGGTCCAAGATTTACAAGCTGTAAATGGCGCAGTAATACCAAGAGCACCTACGGTGCCAGATCCACATACCTTGTTGAATGATTTAAAACCTCAACAGAAGTATTTTTCTGTGGTAGATATCAGCAATGCGTTCTTTTCGATACCGATACACCCTGACAGCCAGTATTGGTTTGCATTTACATTTCAGGGGAAGCGGTATACATATCAGTGACTACCACAGGGTTATAGTGAAAGCCCAATGATATTCTCACAAGAAATGGCAAGCAATTTAGTGGGATTTATCCCACCGAGAGGTAGTCAAATTTTACTTTATGTTGATGACATTCTGCTGGCCTCCCCTACCCAGCGAGATTGTAAGGAAGATACTATAGCATTATTAAAATTCCTAGCAGTTGAAGGACACAAAGTAAGCAAAAATAAATTGCAGCTTTGGAGAAAACAAGTGAAATACCTTGGAAATGTAATATCCAAAGATGGCAGAACATTAGATGAGGACAGAAAAGTAGCGATCTTACAAGCACCTAAACCCACAACCAAGAAGGAAATGATGTCCTTCCTGGGTACGACTAATTTTTGTCGAAGCTGGATCCCAAACTATGCTTTGGAATCTGCACCTTTAACTCACCTGATTTTTAAGAAGCCTATGGCAGCACAAGATTTAACACAGTGGACACCAGAAGCAGAATTAACTTTCTGCAAACTAAAACAATTGATAGCATCATCATTAGTTTTAGGATTACCAAATTATCACAAACGTTGTTTTCAAACTGTAGATTGCAAGCAAGGTTATATGACATCAGTATTGACTCAACAGCATGGGGACAAACAACGCCCCATTGCTTATTATTCATCACAACTGGACCCAGTGGCGTGGTCTCTGCCCCACTGTGTACAAGCAGTAGTTGCAGCTGCAATGGCAGTGCAGGCTTCAGCCTCAGTAGTGTTATTTCATCCTCTCACATTGAGAGTGCCTCATGCAGTCACAATCATTTTACTGCAAGAAAAAGTAGCATATCTTTCCACTGCTAGGCATCTTTCTTGTATGACTATATTGCTGAGCCAACCTCACATGACAATTGAACGATGTACTACTTTAAATCCGTCTACCTTGCTCCCAACTCCTGTGAATGGCACACCCCATAACTGCTTGCAGGTAATTGAGCAAAAGATACTGCCTAGAAAATACCTCATGGATATTCCCTTGGATGATGCCGAGGTGCCATATTACGTGGATGGCTCATGCAAAAGGAGTCCTACAGGACAGAACCTAACAGGTTATGCAGTCATTTCTGATACTGAGATTGTAGAAGCGAAACCTCTACCACATAGCTTATCTGCACAAGCAGCAGAGTTGATTGCCTTGACACAGGCATGTACCTTAGCAAAGGGTAAAAGCGTAAATATTTTTACAGACAGCCAGTATGCTTTTTCTACTGTACATGTTTTTGCACAACAGTGGAAGAATCGAGGAATGGTGACATCTACTGGCAAACTGATTAACCATGCACAGTTTATTTTAGATTTGTTAGACTCTATTCAGTTGCCTCAGAAAGTAGCCATTTGTAAATGCATAGCTCATAGAAAACAACAAGATAGGATTTCAAAAGGCAATGCGAGAGCTGACACAGCTGCAAAGCAAGCAGCCTCAGAAGCATTTCTTTTGAATGAGGAATTACAAGCTTCTGAGATTTTAGACTTAGAAATGTTGAAAACAATGCAGACACTTACTACACAAGCTGAAAAACAAAAATGGAAAAAATCAGGAGCAATTCTCAAGGAAGGGCTATACATCTCCAAAGAGGGAAAACCGATACTACCGTCTAATTTATTTAGATATGCAGCTTTGTTGAGCCATGGGCAGAGCCATGTCTCAACAGGGGAGATGGTACAGTTAGTGAATCAGGTATTCGCTACGTATGGGTTTACAAACTACACTAAAAAATTTTGCCTGTCATGTCACACTTGTAATAAACATCATGCACAAGGGGCATTAAAGCCCATGCAAGGGAGTTTCCCTACACTACCGTATCCATTTCATACTATCTGTATGGATTTCATAGAATTGAGCAAATGTGAAAATAAAAAGTACTGCCTTGTCATTGTGGATATGTTCTCCAAATGGGTGGAGGCCTTTCCGACTAGTAAACCAAAATAAAAAGTATTGCCTTGTCATTGTGAATATGTTCTCCAAATGGGTGGAGGCCTTTCCGACTAGTAAACCAGATGCAGCCACTGTTGCAAAGACCCTAGTTAAAGAAATTATTCCTAGATTTGGCATACCGGGAAGGATCTACAGTGACAATGGTACACATTTCGTTAACCAAACTATACAACAGTTGAGTCGGTATTTTGGGATTTCTTTAAAACATCACTGTGCATATCACCCTCAATCTGCAGGGTTAGTAGAGAGGCACAATGGAGCTTTAAAGAATAAGCTTAAAAAACTCATGGTAGATACACAGAAGAACTGGGTGTACTGTTTGCTCCTGGCACTGTTGAGCATGAGAACTGTTCTGAATACAAAAGGATTGACACCTTTCAAAAAGATTTTCGGAAGAGCTTATTATATACCTCAGTGGAAACCTCTCATGCCTGCAGACCAGGAAGCAGATTGGACACTTGAAGAGTATATGAGGAGTATGCTGAATAACAAACATCTTTTACAGTTTAATTCTGTTTCAGATAAAGACCAAACCAAACCATCCGAAGCAGCAGTAGCCCCAGGCACTTGGGTCTGGGTGAAGACAATCAAAAAAAAGAATTGGACGACACCAAAGTGGGAAGGTCCAAATCAAGTACTGCTGAGCACGCCCACAGCAGTCAAAATTGCAGAATGTTCATCTTGGATTCATTTGACACACTGTAAACTAGTCAAAAACTTTGAACTTGATAAAACTCTTGCTAACACACAGCAGCAGTAGAATGACAAGACACAGAGACAATAGAAATGCTGAATGACTTCAGCAGTGTTACATAATCATCTTAATAACTGCATTAGTGACAATGTTCTTTTTGCTGTGGCTTTTGCTGTGGCCTTTCTTTTCTTCAGCCACACCAGCTAGACTGAACAAATGTGATTCAATACTCATAGACTGGCATCCAAACTTTAACACTTACCAAGCAATCAAATATGTGTATGCTGAGACTTTTAATATTTCAAATTGTTGGATTTGCACAGCTATACCAACAGCATACGGGGGATTATTGATGGCTGCTGTCCCCCTAGGGGTCAATGAGACCTGGGAAAACTTGATTTTTGAGACTACACCTGTAAAATCTAGAGACAAAATTGCATTATTCCTACCTGTTACACAAACAGGAATTGCATGCTTTTTTAAGAATGACACGATTCAAGTAGGTTGGAGTAAATGTAATGTAACGGTTTCTTATAAATGTTATATTAAACCTAAAAATGCTAAAAATACAGAAACAATTTGTGATGCAGATTATGACTCATACTTTGAGTCCTTGCATAAAACTGTCAGTGATATACAACATAATCCTGTTCTTTTAAAGCAACTGTCTATTATAAATAAGAAAATGTTTCATGCAGGGAAGGTGTATATCAATACTAAGGTAGAAAACTGTTATTTCATATGTGGGAAAAAGGCATACAAATGGTTGCCTGAGAATTGGTCCGGCAGTTGTTTTTTGGGTTACCTGGTCCCTGCCATACGACACACTACAGCTTTGCCTCATGGGAGAATTCGAAACATCAGAGATGTCACAAGGAAACCTGAAAATCCAATCAAGAAACCTGAAAATCCGATGGGATAGATCGTAGCAGGCTGGAGAAACCATAACTCCGTGAAAGACAAAAGTAAACTAGCACACATGGACTTGAGTGACACTATCATATCCTGGGCTGGCATAGCCCGTGCATATGGTGCAGTTAAATCAATTTGGGAACTGAGAAAGCTATCCAAACTTCTCGAGGTCATGAGCAATGCAACTTTTTCCGCTCTTGAATTAATGACTGATGAACTGAATGCGATGAGAACTGTGGTGCTTCAAAACCGCATGGCTCTTGACTTCACCCTAGCGGCGAGAGGTGGTACGTGCCCTTTAATCAAAGATGAGTGTTGTTCGTACATTCCCGACAATAAACACGAAATCAACAATCATTT
Source organism: Protopterus annectens (assembly GCF_019279795.1). Lineage (NCBI taxonomy): Eukaryota > Metazoa > Chordata > Ceratodontiformes > Protopteridae > Protopterus > Protopterus annectens. The sequence continues at coordinate 1,132,936,127 of NC_056725.1, read as the reverse complement.
GGAAGTGATTCAGCAAGTGTCAGACATGACCAGGCCAGGTCCGAACCCACTGATGGACTTTTTCAAGAATTTGTTTGGGGGGTGGGGTTCCATCCTAATGAACATCCTGATTGCCATTTGTGTGGGATTACTTTTGTTAGGAGCATGTATTTGCTGTGGTATTCCCTGCATGAAAAAATTAATCAAATATTTTATAGACATGTCATTTTCTGAGACTTTGTATCAAAGTACTGAAATTGAAGAACTGTTGAGAAAGGAAACACTTTCATAAGTTTAAACTGAATGACTCTCTTAGCTGCAAATCCTCAAAGGAAGAGGTTAGGAGAAGAAACAAACTGTTTATGCTTTTAAAATAGAATGGGTTTTTAGTCAAATGGGTATGACCATTTGGGATTCAATTAAATGAGCTTTCAATGAAATAACAGAGCCACTACCATGACCACTGCTGTGTCTATATTCTGTTTCAAGCCATGTGCCTTCAGTTTTACAGTCCAGTCTCCTATCATTTGCTGAGGTTCCTGTTTAGAGTTTGCTTTTATTTCAAGCCATGTGCCTTCAGTTTTACAGTCCAGTCTCCTATCATTTGCTGAGGTTCCTGTTTAGAGTTTGCTTGTAATACTACATCATCTGCATACAGCAGTTTTGTCACTCTGTCCCAGCTTGCTTGCTCATGTAGTCCATCACCAGTATAAACAGAACCCTGACACACAATCTTTCCGACTGCAAGCCTTTTTATTAGTCCAAATACTGTTTGTACTAGTATATTTGGGTCCTTATACATAGCCTACACTAATTCTATCAATGTATCTGGGACTATGAAACATTTTAGGACTGCCCAAATCAGAATTTTGGGACCTTGTTATATAGTTTCTCTAAGTCTTAGAAGGCCCCTTTGGACTCCTTCCACCAGTGGGTTTCAGAGTCTTTAAAATACTCATCCACATTATTTGCCACTCTTCTAAACTAATTAATTTCTACATATTCTAATAATCTTTAATTGATCTTTAGTCACTCTTGGACTTATTCCAGGGATCCAGTAAATACGCGCAGGTGAATAGAGTTTTCCATTCTACTTAATTACTGCAAATGTATACATTCCTTTGGGATTATTAATGGATTCCATGACCCAATGCATTGCAGTAGATTTTCTCCAAAATATATCACCTCCTCTCCTCTTTTTTGTTAAAAGAAGCAAATGATAACATTGCAGAACCAATGTTATTTAAATATTGTATAGCTTTGTCTATCAGGTGAGTCTCTTGCAAGAATATGTTTCCTGTACTTACTTTTCGATATCTCATTGATGATTTCTTTTTTTGCCATAACCCGTGGTGGTGGTGCTGCGGTAGCATTGTCGCCTCACAGTAAGACACTGTCCAGTTCGATTCTCAGCTAGAGTGTCTTCTGTATGGAGACATGCATGAATGGGTATACCTTAGTTGAAGGTTGTGCGTCAGAGCTGCTAACTCGGCACGTAAAAATCAACTACCAATCATTAGCGGACCGGAGTTCTGCTGGGGCGACCCCTAATCGGGAAAAGCCGAAAGACACAACAACAACAACGTTAATAGATTAAAACTATCCATAGTACGTATTTGAAAAGATTTGTTTTATCAACAGATAATATGTCACATTTCTCCACCATCTTAATGTAGTTGTATATAAGACTGTAATGCATTTCTCCAATACTATCTTAACATTCCACATTTTTTTGAATTCTTTCTTTCTACAAACTAAACTACTAAAACTTATAAATAAAAACAGAAACAAGTCTGCAACTGTACAGCTGTAACTATGTGTATATATATATAACAGTTGCGGCATTTCCTTTTTTCACAGATATCAGTGATGAACTTTGAACTCTTTTACAACCTGTATTTTCAATAAAACAACCTGAAAAGCAAGCAGGAAGCAAAGCAAGTAGAAATCAAGCATTTTCATATAACTGAAACATTCTTTTGTTCTTGACCTTTTTTAAGTGTTAATTGTTTCATAAACAATCTGTGAAAGGAATGTGGTATACAGGAACAAAGAAAACAAATTTGCCATCACTTTAACACTTTTAATTAGCATATTACTTAGATGTGACATTCAGGTAAACTAGCAATGCACATACTAAGCCACATTAAAACAAATAAAATAAAATTAGTAACTTATATATTCTTAAAATTACCAATTTTATTGTTTACAATATAATGACATTCTCTTACAAGTAGTATTTTTAAAATTGTTTTGTAGTATTATACTAACACTTAGAAATGTATTTATACATTTGGTTTAAATGAACTATAGTAAGTCTTTCTCTGCAAATATAGAAAAAACTGTTTATATGCCTTATCATCTAAAATGTTTTAGCTTAAAATGTAAATACATGCTTACATATGTTTTAAAACTTAAAGTACTGAGAGTTAAAAAAGTTCAGTTACAGGCTTGCTGTTCCTGAACTGTTTGAAAGTTTCTGTGAGGCCATTTTTGCTTGGGCTGAAGGAGGGTCTCTGTGTTCATCAGTGGCAGTGACTAACATTGAGCAGCTTCCCTGCCCCCCGTAGAGGTGGTTACTGACTTGAAACTGTAGTTTTATTGGCCACTAGGGGTCATTTCCATAACTCCTTCATTTGTCCTCAGAGGAGTGGTTTAAGGCAGTAACTTGTAGTTTATTGGCCATTTTGGGTCATTTCCTGTCTTTTCCAGCCCCCTGCTATAAAGCACGCTTTAGCGCGCATTAGTGCGATTTAGTCCGGAGTTGCCACTGTTGCACACTAGGGCAGCGCCGGTTAAGCAGGTTTAAACTATTCGGGCTACCTAAAGTCCACTCTTCAAATTTTCCCTTAAAACTACCTTCCTCGAACTATACTACTGATCTAATCAGCGTATCCTATAATTAAAAAGATCATCTCTACTTGACTCCAAGTAGACTATTCTCTATCTGTTAAACGTAGCACTTGCTCCTACAGTACTTATTACCTTGATACGGCACTCTTGTCATAGATAGTACCCCAAAAGGCAACCCCATTTCTCGGTCACCCACGTCCCCGGAATCTTTTTAAAGTTTTTTGTCTATTCCTTCTAGCATGTCGAGGGATCAGTTGCAAGTGTCCTCTCCTGCTCAGCTGGTGAACCTGGGAATATTGAGGCAATGTTACAATTGCCTCATGTACACAGACAACCCTCTCCTCCTTCCACAAAACACAAATACATGCGAGAGATGCAACTATACGGCCAAACTGGAGGCTGAGCTCTCTCAACATAGGACTGGCAAGACCAGTCAGGAGGAGAAGGTTACCACACACACTATAGACCCAGTCTCACATAGTACCATTACAACCTCAAATCATACACATAAACACACAAAGACATACTCGGAGGCTCTGATCAAAAATCTACCAAAACAGCAGAGGCCACCAAAGCAGACACCCAAACAACCACCACCTCAGAACACAACACCTGCAACACATAGACCTCACAGTCAGAGTGTCAAACAGTCACAGCCCTTAAGGCCAAACACAATGCCAGACACACTAGTCATTGGTGACTCCATAGTCAGACACACTGCCGTCCCGCTCACCAGACTGAGTAAGGAGAAGGTCACAGTAAGCTGCCTGTCGGGCTAGAATCCGCCACATAACGCAAGCACTCAGGTCTCTCAACAGCAGGTACAAATATGACTCAGTCATTGTCCACGCTGGTGTAAACGACCTGAGACGTACCTCCTTGGACTACATGAAAAGAGACATTGAGGAGCTCTCTGATTATGTAGCCCAGGCAGGTATGACCCTGACCTTGAGCAGTATCCTACCTTCACCAAGAATGATGCCACAATACAGAGATAAGATGATCAGCTTTAACAATTGGCTTAAACACTGGTGTCATTCAAAGGGGATCCAGTGTCTGTCTGCCTGGGATGACATGCTGGACAAGCCACGCTGCTTGCAAGGGCGGCTTGCACCTGTCACCCTGGGATTCCGGATATTGGCAAAGGCTCTTGCCACCCCATAGTGCCTTTTAGGCAAGGCTCAAATTCCAAACCTACCACCCTAGAACACAAAAAGGAAAAAACTAAGGGTAATGCTGCTCAATGCCAGAAGTCTAAATCTCAAAATGCACGCACTTGAGGCCCTTCTCAGTATGGAGAACATCGATGTCTGTGCTGTGACAGAAACCTGGTTCAAGGCTCCTGAGAGCACCCCTTAGCTATTAGGTTTTACCTCATTTCATGCGTTCCGGCCCCAAAATCCGAACAATACCAAGATAGGAGGGTATCCATATTCATCAAGGACACCCACATCTCAAGACTGGTGGCAATGCACGATGCATCGGAGACCATCCAGGTGCAATTAACCATAGGCAAGACTGCTCTGCAAATTGTAGCATGTTACAGGCCACCCTCACAAACTCAGGAACCTCACATGGCCTTCCTGAAAACACTAGAGGGATAAATGTATCACCAAACACCATCATACTAGGTGACTTCAATTACCCTAATATAGACTGGGAACACTACTCAAGCCCAAACACCCTAGCCCAAAAGTTCCTGGAATTCATAAACTCAAATGCCATGGAACAACTAGTCACCATCCCCACAAGAGGAGATAACATACTTGATCTCATCATCATGAACATGGGAGCACAATGTTCAACACCGGAGGTGTACCCCTCACTGGTGAGATCAGACCACAAACTAATCTTGCTGGAGGTCCTCATCCCACCCCACCTGAAATAAAAAGACCACAGTAAAGAACTTCTCAAAAGCCGACTTCACACTTCTAAAGACTAGTGTGGTCTCCTTTAAGGCCCCGAGCCAGCGGAAAACAGTACTCAAGCCGCTGAATCACTTACAAATGCCTTCTACCAGCACCTGCAGGACTGCATGGATAAGGCAATCCCAAGCAAAACAAAGACTCTTTGTACCAAAGGCAAGCGTCCAGTCTGGTGGACCCCAGCCATAAACAAACTCTACAACAAAGGAGGAAGCTACTACAAGATAGAGCAAAATCCTTAAAAGGTAAGACACCCTTGATCACTATAAGTAAAAACTAAGAGCTCTCATAAAATCATCCAAAGCAAATTTCGAGAGAAAAATAGCTAAAGACTCAAAAGACAATCATAAGGCCTTCTTTAGCTATGTTAGAAACCTGGGAGGAAACTCCCAGATATGCTCAGAGCTAGTTCAAAATGATGTGAAGATTACTGATCCTACAGACATTGCCAACATACTGGCTCTCAGGTTCAGTCCAACCTTCTCCCCTCCCCAAAGGAGAGATATCTATACCAAACGATTGCAGCCCCCAAACATCTCCAGCGCCCAAGTGAGAACTGCTCTCTCCAAAGCAAAAAACACAGCATCCATGGGACCTGATGGTGTCCCCGGCTGTGTGCTCCATTAACTCAATGAGGAATTAAACCCACAGCTAGGACAGCTGTTTAATCAAAGTCTTACCTCTGGATACGCATCCAGGAGTGGCGCACTGCAACTGTGGTACCACTTCACAAAGGCGGTGCCTCCACCGACCCTGGAAATTACCGCCCATTAGCTTGACAAGCCTTATCTGCAAAGCCATGGAGAGGATCATAATGGACCTCATAAATAAAGACATAGGGAATTTGCAGACTTTGGATCCAACCCAGTTTGGCTTTGTCAAAGGCAGATCATGCCTTTTAAACTTGGTTGACTTTTGAAACAGTCACCAAAGCCATTGATGAGGGAAAGGCAGTCCATACAGCCTACCTCGATCTGGCTAAGGCCTTCGATACAATACCCCACTCGGGTATCATTGAAAAACTCATCAGCTTAAATGTCAACCCATACATCACAAGATGGGTTGCAAACTGGCTGAGTGACAGAACCCACAGGGTCAGAGTTGCTGGCGCCATGTCAGACTCAAAGCCTGTCACAAGTGGTGTCCCACAGGGCTCAGTCCTGGGCCCACTCTTGTTTGGCATCTACTTTTCCAGTACAAGCAAACACAGGAGGGTTATGGCTGACAAAGTTTGCAGATGACTGCAAACTGGGCCATAGTAGAAAACACATCTGACACAGATATCCTTCAGAAGGGTCTCACAGAAACGGATAACTGGTGCCAGAGCCACGGCCTAAAGTTAAATGCCAAAAATGCATAGTCATACCCTTCGGGAAAAACAAGGTTACCCCTAGCTACCAAATAGGTGGCAATCCACTGAGCACAGAAGAAGTTATCAGGGACCTGGGGACCCAGGTTGATAGTAGTCTGTCATTCGACACCCATGTAGCTAAAGTAGTTAGGAAGACCTTCTACATTGCCCACCTTATCATGAAGGGATTCTCATCTAGATCAAGGGAGGTCATAGTCTCCCTTTACTCATCACTCATCAGACCAATGATTGAGTACAATGCCCCATTCGGAATGTATCTGACCCGACACTTGCAGCAGCTGGAGAGGCCACAAAGTTCCTCACCAAAAGGATAAAGGGTCCCAATAATCTGTCCTATGCTGCCCGACTGAAAGAACTCCAGCTCTATTCAGTCGCTTACCGCTTGTTCAGAGGTGACCTTTGCCTAACATACAAGGCCATGTCAAACCCAGATTTGATGAATATGCTTCACCTCAAAAAATCTAGATTCATCAGAGCCACAAGGGCGTGAGACTTAAACCTTGACACGGCTATTAATAGGACGTGCTGGAGGGATAGATTCATCACCCAAAGACTCCCTATGCTGTGGAACAAAATCCCAGTACATGTGAGGCAGAGCACCTCGCTGGCCTTGTTCAAGAGAAATCTTGACCAATGGATGGGAGATCGCAGATATACCCCAGGGATTACCTCAGTGTCACTGCTCGACAGAGGCACAGCAAAATAATGGGTATAGTTCCCCATACTAAAGGGGTGGCGTAAGCCACAAAACGATGGGATAGGCTTGTAAATGCCCTCGGGCAGATAGCCTAGTATGAACCTATGAACCTATGAACCTATGAACATGTTACTTAAAGGGCACATCTATTGTTTCAGAAAATAAAAGTCATGCAATCAGAAAATAAAAGCTACTTGTTTTTAAGCTTTTTAATTTTAGAAGCAATTTTCCAGGAATTCAGCTCACTCTGCCTTTTAGGGATACAGTGTTCTAATCTATTTCTTCAGTCTTGTTAAGGTATTAGTGTATCAAATATTTTAGACCCTTCAGAAAGAAATAATTTGAACTTTACAGTTGACACCAAAGTGACTAATGTTATTCTTTTTAAGTTCTTTAATCAGTGACAAGCAGGATATTCATTTACTCTTTACTGGAATCATCACTGTCCAATCTGACTATGTTCACTCATTTTAATAGATGGGCTGGACCATGCTGTTTTTAATATTTGATCTTTTTTCCAAGCTGGACATAAACTTAACTGTAATTCAGCATGGTGGTAAGTTTTCCTTCTCTGAAAGTGCTATCAGGGATCCATATACCCTTTCAATTCCAAAAGATAATTAATATTTATCTAGCTAGGTAATTAAGAAATTTATTATATTGTCTCCCTCATACTTTCAGGCATAAAATATATTCTGATATTACTTCATCCCAGTCTGTTTTCTAAATCATCAACTTTATCTATGAGCCAGCTATTTTGTTTTTAAAGGAACTCAGTCTAAGGCTCAACTTCAGTTATTCTCCCTTCATAAGCATTTAAAGTTTCTTCCATACTGCTGATTTGTGTAATTTATTGTTTCATAATAATTTCTAAATGTTCCATCTTCTTTCTGAACTCTTCTTTAAAACTTTCTATTTTGGTATCCAGTTTGCCCATTTAAGTAATACATCCTGCAAACTAGATATTAGTGACTGGATGCCTTTTTAACAGAAGAATTATGAATACCATTTTTGAGTGGCTTATGTTGAAGTCTCTTCTTTCTTGACCAAGCAGTTGAAATTATGGCAGAAAAATATAGCTTTTGAAGAACTTAAAGCTAAAATAATTTATCCTAATTTTAGTGAATACAATTAGATATTAAGCATCTCCAAATTCTAATTTTTGATTATATTGTCTGTCAGGGAAATGTTTTCAGTCACAGAGCTTTCACCAGTTGCTGCTGTCAGTTACTCATCTTGGCCACACTCCTAATTAGCCATGTTCTCTTACCGAGAAATATGTGTGATAACTGAGTCACCCAGCATAGCATTTAGAGAATCAATAGGCTGCATAAAATACCACTGCTGCTAATGGTCACTTGGTTTAATGAAGACAGCCAAAAGCTTGAGTTCACCCATCTTGGTAAGTGCTGAGGAGGTTATCAGACAGGTAGTGTTGGGGGGGGGGGGTTGTGTGGAGCTGCATGTGTGAGCGTATGCTGGAATTTATGTCTGCAAACAGGGTAACAGTAGGGGGGATTACTTAGGAGATAGGTAGGTTTGTGGTGTGTGTGTGTGTGTGTGTGTGTGTGTGTGTGTGTGTGTGTGTGTGTGTGTGTGTGTGTGTGTGTGTGTGTGTGTGTGTGTGTGTGTATGGGTGAGTGCATCAGTGAGTGAGATTGGGAGTAGGATGTGTATGTGCATGCAGGAATGTTTGAATGTGTGTGTGTGTGTGTGTGTGCACGTATGCATGAATGTGTGTGTGTGTGTGTGTGTGTGTGTGTGTGTGTGTGTGTGTGTGTGTGTGTGTGTGTGTGCCTGAATGTGTGTGTGGGGGGATTGAGGACAGTCAGACTTCTACATTCCTCTAAATTAGCAAGCAATTCCTGCAGCATTGGAGGTAGCACTAAACACCAGGGATAACTCCTAACATTGTACCTTACTGGCACATAACACATTTGTAGGTCAGAGGACCACTAGACACCAGGGATAATTGGTAACTTCATACCATAAGAGTGCTTAAGAAAGACATGGGTCAGAGGAACACCAGACTCCAGGGATAACTCTTAACATTCCTCCTTAATGGCATGAAAAAAAATACATGAATGGGGGAGCACAAGACACCAGAATACTCACTGTAATGTGCCATAAAGGCACTAAAAGCCTATGCCCTTCCACCTAGGAAATCCATCTGCTGCTTCACCAGTAACCACCAGGGTTAGTGGAAAATATCACCTAAGTATTAAAAATATAGAAATTACAATATAGATAAGGTTTTGAACCCTGCAGCTGTGCTATGGGAAGCAGCAGCATTATCCTGTTGCTAACTAATCAGATAGTGTAGCCTGGATTATTTTACATAATAAGATGCATGTATTTCTAATGTCTGACAAGGATGTAGTAATTGCACAGTCCATGATTTATGAAGGAAAGGGCACGTATAAGAGACAAAACAGGAGTTCACCTATGTAGGAGGAGGATTCAAAACAAAGCTGGAGATACATTAACCAGTACCAGGGAGAATTTGACAGCATTACTTGGACTCATTTAAAAAGTTAATAGGGCAACAGATACATCATCATGATGGCCATTTGGAACAAGAAGAAGAACGAAACTCTAATGTATGGCACTCTTGTCTAAATGTAAGGATAGGTGATTTGTAATGACTAGTACAAAAATAAAAAATATAAAAAAGAGAACTTGGAGATGTTCTGACAGCTCTGGGGCAGGTAAGAGCTATGTTGGTGTGTGTGTGTGTGTGTGTGTGTGTGTGTGTGTGTGTGTGTGTGTGTGTGTGTGTGTGTGTGTGTGTGTGTGTGTGTCTGTGTGTGTGTGTCTATCTGTCTCTCTGTCACTTTGAGTCTGATTATTTCCAAATGTGTTTATGTGTGTGTGAGAGTGAATGAATGGGGTTTCTATGCCAACGCGATGCATAAGCAGTCAGTGTTAACTACTGCAGGAAAGTGCTGGTTTGCACATACAGTAGTTAAGGATGATTCAGAGACATGCAAATTAGCCAATAATGAGGCCTTTTCTCATTGCAGCCAACATGTCTCTAAACTGCAAATCTATGCCTTGTGGAAATAGACCATTTTTACCATGGCTCCAATCTCCATTGCAGTTCATTTTTCTATCACTAGATAAAAGAGGAGTCATTCTTGTTTAGACAGACTGGCTATGCCAGACAGTAAATCAAGATATGTACATACCGGCATTACATGAGAAATGGGGCAGATTTCATCCCATTCCAGAGTTAGTGCTCAATGCACAGCCATATTCTTCAGCAGTTTTTGATAATGACAATTTCTCTTTAGCCTTGAATCTTACTCATACTGTGCTTAACATTCCTCTGTGAAATATTACCAATGAGAACTAGAACTTTAGTCTGGGCAATGAGTAACTGAACACTGATACAGGGTTAATAATACATTTATAAAAATAATCATTCTAGGATCTTTAATAATCATTCTGAATGTTTTTGAAAAACAAGTTGATGGACGAATTTCAAATAACAAATATAAAGGTACCCATGGCATGATAACTGGGCACAATACAAAATTACTTATTACTAATAGTTATATTCTGAAACTTGCATCTCCAAAATGTGCACACTGACTGGTCAGCATGCACGTTGTAAATCAGACTTGTACTAATGGAAAAAGTTCTGGTCACCCGGACTTTTTCCATTAGTATAAGTCTTTTTTTCTTACAGCAATGGATAAAACGAGATCTCCGTTGCTTTTTAGAAAGTGTCTCACTATGTTAAAGGAGTTTAACATAGCGAGACAGCTTTAAAAAAAGCAACGGAGAAAGGAAGATCTCCGTTGCTTGTTTTAAAGCTGTCTCACTATGTTAAACTCCTTTAACATAGCAAGACACTTTCTAAAAAGCAGCGGAGATCTTGCTTTCTCCGTTGCTTCCACCCACAGCTCTGATGTACTGCATAAGCATACACATGCGCAGTACATCACAACTGCCGCAGAATACCGGACAGCCTGCAGAAGGGCAGCAAGGAGGCATTATACAATGGCATTATTTAAGAAAAGTAAGTATTTTTTTCTTAAATAATGTCATTGTATAATAGCAATAACCCACTTCTGGGTGTGGTAATGCTGGATTTACCCACAGTTGTCTTTGTTTGGCCACTCGGGCTTCACCCTCATGACCAAACCACGCCAACCATGGGTAAATCCAGCATTACCCACACCCAGACATGGGTTATTGCTTAATTATCATTCAAAGTGCAATGTTTGTTTAGAATTTTACATGGCATGTCCTTCAGGCCCATTACAGTTAGAATAAGCAGATCATGGAGTGTAACAACCAGAGTGCTTTAGAAAAACATAGCATTTACTGCAGAAATTATAAACATTTTGAATTTCATGTTTTATATAGAATAGTGTTGGATAAAACATGTCTGAAAGAGTTGAAGCCCATTGGAAGATGCATTTTAATCAATTATTTAAGCAGGAGCTAACAGGCAGTATAAAAGTAAATGTTTGAAATCTAAACCTTTGAGATATTAATTTGATTTATATCAAATAAAGGTGTTTTGTAACTTGGCTGCAGTGAGTTTTTAGTCATTAATATTGGAATTTGTACCATGTTTAATAGTTTATATTTATGTTTGTAGCCAATTGAATTTTATTAATAAGAGTGATCCAAAAATGTTAAATATATGTATTAATGTAACTGATGTGTCTGAGGAAGTTGTGCTTGACAGAGTAAAAAAAAAACCTTACATTTATGAAAAAGTAAGCTGATCACGCTGGTTGCTCTAGTGTATTGTTATTGTTTTATTTGTGGTTTATATTACAAATTGGGCTGGGTATTATTATTATTATTATTATTATTATTATTATTATTATTTGCATTTGTGTGTGTATATTTGTATGTGGATAAGTCAAGAAGGTGGCTCCCATATGCCATTCCAGGGCCTATACATATCAGTGCTGTTATTCCTGGATACTTCTGTTATCTGCATTGTCCTTAACCTAACACTGCACAATATACTAGACAAAGAATGCCATGGCAAAGGGACTATCCAACAAACCAGAAATTAGCTGTTAGCATCTCTCTCTTACACACACACACACACACACACACGCACACACGCACGCACGCACACACGCACACACGCACACACGCACATACACACACTCACACACACACACGCACACACACACACATGCACACACGCACACACACACACACACACACACACACACACACACACACACACACACACACACACACACACACACACACACACACACTCAAATAAATATATCCAACTGCACTGCCAGTACAAGCCACATATGATAGCTCACCCTGACCATAATGAAGATGGCCCTTCATGAAAAAAGAGCATAACTACCCCTCCATCACTGCCAAAGCACCATAACATTCATCTGATGTCCATCTCTTCCCAGTTGCTTAAATGTCTCTCCCATGCAACCCATTAACTGCCCTTTGAATGTGATGTTACACTTAATAAACACAGTAAAGACTAGAAACAAATGACATTATAGCAATGTAACCTTATGTCTTGAGGAGTTAATAATGACATTGCCAACTGCAGCCTAGTGGAAAACTGTGAACCAGACTAAATAATGCAGACAGTTTATGCCTTAAGTAAGCCATGAAGCGCTTTAGCAAGTTCACATGCTACTTAATAAACATATGGAAAGGATAGCCATGCATTACATTGCAGAGCAAGGTAAGGTGAAGGATTTTGAACCTTCATCTTAATGGAAAAAAATCAAATAACCACATAAATATTCAAGGCAGCATATGCTTTTGTACACTGATAATTTTTGGGCACAGATCTTCCATTGTAGGTTAAGTATATGGCCATTATACTCTGACATTATATAGACAATTCAGGAGCTTATTTTTTAAGATTGCTTTCTTCTAGCTGTTTTGTAACAATGTTTAATATTTGGTAACTTGATACTAAGTAAGCTACGGTGGTATGAGAAATGCATAATTTCTTACAAACATTTTCCTTCCAAAATTGTCTTCTAAGAACCCCTTCCTTTTACCCTTGTTTGGCTGCTGTCCTGGACACTTGGCTTCAAACCATTGCCTTCTTCTGGGTATTGAAACTTTACAGCAGGATTCTCCTGAGTGTTTCTATCACAAGTCACAGTAAACTTCAGATGTTTCAAACTTCAGTTTTAACATGCACGTGCACATACACACACACACACACACACACACACACACACACACACACACACACACACACACACACACACACACACACACACATGGGATTCCCTATTTAAACATAACTTTTATGTGTATGCTTTAAAAGTTGGTTACAGAATGCTAAATAAATTAATTTAATAAAAAGGTCTTAATTATTCTGTCAACAATGTTATTAAGTTATTGTAATCATTCATCACACACTTACACAAACAAAATTTCCAACATAATAAAATCCACTTGAGACAAACTCAAAGTTATGCTGCTTAATGCTAGGAGCTTAAGCAGGAAACTGCATTCCCTGGAAGCTCTCCTCAACTTGGAAGATGCTGACATCTGTGTAGTCACTGAGACATGGTTCAAGGCTGCAGACAGTACCCTGGCAGTGCAAGGCTACAATGTCTTCCACACATTCAGACCCCAAACGAGTGTGTGGATGTATATCCATCTTCATTAAAGCCAAATACACCTCAAGACTAGTTAAACAGTCTGACTCTCTTGAGCTAATCCATGTCCACCCAACTGTAAGTGAAACACCCTACCACATCATTGTTAGCTACAGGTCCCCCACCATAAACCAAGGAAAGCACACTGCCTACCTGGACTTACTAGAGCCACTCACTATACAGCCAAACATAGGTTCATACTAAGCTAACTGCCCTTGTGAGACATTTTAAGCCTAGCCAATTATCCCCTGTGAGACTCAAACCCTGCACCTTGTGTTTGTAAGGCAAACACCTTAACCATTAGGCCACCCTCCCAACACTTTGGTCATTGGTGATTTCAACTATTCTTCCATCAACTGGGCAACATACATGAGCACAAATATGTTCACCGTAAGGTTTCCGGACTTTGGCAATACAAATGTCATGGAGCAGCTAGTTTGCACACCCACAAGGGGCTCAAATGTCCTAGACTTAGTAATCACCAACATGGGAGGTCACTGCACTACTCCCTGTGCATTGCCCTCTCTGGGAAGGTAAGACCATAAATCTGTCTCATTCAAAGTAATGATCAGACCTGACACCCCCACAGGAGCAAAAAAACTGAAAATTTTCTCCAAAGCAAACTACAGCCTGGTAGGCGATGATATAAAAGGTTTCAACCCCCATGCTAACACAGCCAACAATGATACCTATGCACAGGAGTGCACAAATGTCTTGTATAACCACCTAAACAACTGTATAGACTTAGCTGCACCTGACTGGATCAAAAATTGGGTCCTCCTGACAAAACAGACCACCCTGGTGGTCCACAGGTATAAAATAGTTATATGGAAAAAGGAAGAAACTGATATCTAAGAACAAGGGAGAAGTTACTCAGCAGAAGAAGAATACCCACCACAGCTTGAACAAGCAATTCAGATATCTTGTTAAGTCCTCTAGAGCTAGTTATGAAGCTACATTTGCATCCCTAGCTAAGGATAATCATAAGGCATTCATTAACTATGTCTGAAATCTAAAAAGGAATGCCCAGCTATGTGCCGAACTTATAGCGGACAGTACCTCTCATACTGAACCTGAGGAAATTGCCAACTTGCTAGCTGACAGATTTAGCACAAATTTCACCCCCATCCCCAAGAGTTATACTCCAAAGCATACCAGACACCAGTCCTTCTCCTAGTATCTCCAAAAAGCAAGTCATTTTCGCAATCCCCCAAGGACAGAAACAAGGCCTCTATGGGACCAGATCACATCCCAGGCTGCTTACCATGCAATCTAAAGCAAGAACAAGTGTAACCGCTTGGCACTCTCTTTAACATCAGCCTGAGCACTGGCTTTATTCCAGCAGAGTGGAGAACAGCAACAATAATCCCCTTACACAAAGGGGGACCATCAACTGAACCTAGGAATTATAGACCCATAAGCCTAACCAGCCCTCTCTGCAAGGCCATTGAAAGAATCAAAATGGACCTTATCAACAAGGACATAGGTGACCTTCAAACTATTGACTTGACCCAGTTTGGCTTTGGTAAGGGTACGTTATGCTTTTTGAACCTGGTGGACTTCTTTGAGAATATCTCCAAAGTCCTAGATGAAGGAAAAACAGTAAATACTGCCTTTCTTGACTTAAGGCATTTGACACAATCCCATACTCAGGTATCACTGGGAAACTCTTCCAGCTGGGTATTAATCCATACATCACTTGATGGGTAGCCAACTGGCTCACCGACAGAACACATGCTGTCAAAGTTAGGAATTCCACCTCTACCAGCAAACCAGTTACCAGTGGCATAGCACAAGGCTCTGTGCTGGGTCTCTACTGTTTGGACTCTATTTTTTGGAAGTCCAGATGAAAGCAGATGGCCTGTGGCTTACCACGTTCACTGATAATTCCAAACTGGGCACAGTCATTGAGTCCCCAAATGATGTTAACATATTACATAAGAGGCTAACACATGCAAATGAATGAGTCCAAAGCAATGGACTAAAACTAAATGCAAACAAGTGCATTATTATCTGCTTTGGCAAAGAGGAAGTCCCTGCAAATTACAATATTGTCAGCACCCCTCTAAGCTCAAACCCAGTGGTGCAAGGTTTGGGAAAACAGGTTGATAGCAATCTAAACTTCGATCACCATGTGTCCACAGTGGTATGGAGAGCCTTCTACATTGCACGTCTCATAAGTAATGACATTGCAATCTAAGACTAAGGATGTTATAACTCCTCTATACTTGACCCTCATCACATCACTAATAGAGTACAATGCTCCCTTTTGCATGTACCTCACCAGACACCTGCAGCAGCTGGAGAGACCAAAGAGATTTCTCACCATGAAAATTTAGGGCCTCCAAAACAAAACCTTCATAGAAAGACTGAAAGCTCTGTCACTGTACTCTGCATCCTACAAACTTCTGAGAGGCCACTTGTGTCTGGCCTACAGAGCAGTCCTTGACCCTACCTTAATGGAAATGCTGCACATCCTTAAATCAAATGGGACAAGAGTCACTTGATCCAGAGATCTCAACCTATCATATGACATTAACTGAACATGCTGGAGAGACAGATATATCTCCCAGAGACTGACTCTCCTCTGAAATAAACTCCCAATTCATGTGAAGCAGAGCTCCTTAATAACCCTACTCATGTGCAGCCTAGACAATGGGATGTTAGACTGCACATTTACTCCGGGGGTGGTACTTATATCCCTCATGGACAAGGGCAGTCGGTGCTGATCATAAACTCAGTTTGCGAATGACAACCATCTAACCAAGGTCAATTAGGAAACACAGGTATAACATGGCTAGGCTTGTAAAGACCCTAGGGCCATTAGCCTAGTAACCTCCTATGAAGGTATGAAAACATCTTTTGGATATTTCTTTGCATTTTTTGTGGCCTTTTGTTATTCTGCTTGCAGATAGCATTACTTTATTGCAGATTATGGTTCTTAAGTGGAAGAGGTTGAAGCAGTACAGTGTATACTACATTTTTGCTTTCATTTTTCAAGAGGGTTTATTAGAAATTTTCTATTTCTTGGATTATGAGTGGTGTTGACCAGCTTAATTTATTTTTGAGTCTTAAAATTATCATGAGATAAGTGGTACCTCAATGAGTCGAATAGTACCACCCCATATGCAAGTGTGTATACTTCTTCGGGTGAGAAGTAATGTCTATATCTCATGTCTATTACCCTTATATTGATAAAAAGTCTAAGCACTTTATTGATTGTGTACTTTTGTGCAGAACTGTTTTAATGAATAGTTCTACCAGTTTATAAATTATATGGAAAACAGTAACAGGAAACAATTGTTATGTACAAGTGGAATAACTGTAAAATATCATTTTTGGATGCAATTTTGTCACTTGGGAGGTAAGCAAGGATTACAATTCCATTCTGAGATGCAGTTGTCTTCATTTTAATACATTCTCTGTAGTTTCTTAAGGGAAATATACCTAGTGTGCAATGTCTGTGTCTGTCCATAAAGGTTCATTTGTAAAAGTTTGAACCATAAATGCTTGTATCATCCTTTTATTAGACTTTAATGTAAACAGGCTTTTCGTTTTCTCCAACACAGCTTGACATCAGAAAGAGAATATCTAAGTAGGCATAGCTGGGAGTACTGCCCTTCTTCCAAAACACTTATAGATTTTTTTTATTTTTTGTTGAATTAGGTCTTTATCATACTTACATGTCAAATAAGTACAATATAAATGTTTAATTTTCATATTTTCAGACAAGAACTATTTAAGAATGCATCAGAAAGGAATGAATACAATGCTTAAGTTTAGTCTGTTATCCCACTGCTGCTAGGTGGTCCAACAATTTTATTACAGTGCTGTTTGGAAATGTTGTGTGATAAATGTAAAATACATGTAGCTTCTTGTGTTATACATGCTGAAAATGATAATATCACAAGGAGACACCCTGTAAATCGAGTAAATATGTTATTTATTTTTTTTATTTTATTTATTTAACATTTGTTGACCAGGAGAGTCCGACTAGGTCCCACAGAGCCTGTTTTCAGCGGAGGCCCGGGGAGAGATGCTCCAGATGCATGTCTTTGGAATGTGGGAGGAAACCGGAGTACCCGGTGGAAACCCACGTGAACACAGGGAGAACATGCAAACTCCACACAGAAGGCACCCCAGCCAAGAAACAAACCAGAGAACTTCTTGCTGTGAGGCAACAACATTAACCGCTGCACCACTGTGCCGCCCAAGTTATGAAAAATTGTATTGAAAGTGGTGCTAATATAAACTTTGCCTGCAATAACTAAAATGTTCATTCATTCATACATTCATTTATTTTCAGATCACCCACTTAATCTGTTAAAGAAAATACAGCTTGTCCTAGCATTTAGTAGGTTTAAAGCATAAAACTACATCTTGATTGGGATATCAACGCATTCCAGGATGAACACACATGCACGCATGCGGGCGCATGCTCACATGCAAACACAAACATCACACACGCGCGTGCGCGTACACACACACACACACACACACACACACACACACACACACACACACACACACGCGTGCGCGCACACACACACACACACATACACACACACACACGTGCATGTGCACATACACACACACACATATGCACACATATATACAGTATATATATATATATATATATATATATATATATGTATAGATAAATGAAAGGAAGTATCACTTGTTCACATCTCAGCTGTCCAGATTTTGGCAGTATTCTCCTAATGTGTTGTTCAACTTTTGCTCCATCTTTCGAACAAAAGTGCGACTTATTTTGAAATGTACTAAGTTAATAGGAAGAACATTTAAAATGCGTGTGTAACATGAGGCCTTTTCCCTAATTAATTTTTGCTTTGTCCTTTGTACATTGAGAGGTATAAAACTAGATAATCCAGAGGTGGGTAAAATCCTGGCAGAGCAGTAATTATAGTTCTGACTTGTTGCTGTACAGTATAAAGCTTATTTGGGTGTGACAAGTGTTAGCTGATACCCAGTAGAGCAGTGTACATTTAATAATGTCAATTGCCCTTTGTCTCTTGACTGAGACCAGAGGTAGGATTAAAACCCCCATATGGCTTGTTCCATATTGCATTAAATATTGACAGCAGTATTGTAGGAGTTAAAGGCTAAGACCCCCATCTGTCACATCACTTAGCACCAGATTGTACTGTTATCACCTTTGAGCTTTCTTCCAGGCAATTTGTCAGTAAGACATGTGCAGTATTGTTAAAGCTGCTTTAATGATGTGACCCATTCAAATGAAACAAAATAATATTTTAATGCCACAGTTTAATAATATTGTAAAATCAATTCCATTTTCTAATTAGACACCCAATATGGATCATATATGTGTACAGGTTCATCATGTATTAGAGTTGTGTGCATTTATTGTAGTGCCAGTGCAGAAATGCATTTACAGTAATATATCTAATTCATCTTAACTTTTACAAGAAATGGTTGCAGAAGGTCAGAATATAATGCTGGACAATGGAGTCAAGTAATTATGCCAAGTTTATGAATGAAATAATTGCACGTACAGATTATGTAGCAGTGGATTTTAAGGAAAAAGAAACTGTTCTAGAAAAATACACATTTAAACCCTGTGCTACACAGCTTGATCACCATTTATGTAACTTACTTAGGCCCAGTGGATGCCAAATTCCTTTGAGAGAAAGACTCAGGAAGCATGTTGCAAAGACAATTAATGTGAAAGCTCTTGATGGACATTGTTTCTTGCAGGACAGTAATTCAAAGCATACTACTTCATCACAATTTAGTAAATAGCAACAGATGAGCTAGTCCCAAACACTTTATTCCAGCAGTGTACTAGGTTAGTATTGATCTGTTTTTTGAGCAAGCAATTCCAGTGAGTGATGCTCATTTGTAGCAAAGCTTATGTCAAGATTATAAACATATTATGTTGTTAAGTGTATGTAAGATGCATGCAAGATATATGACAGTAATATTGTAACTGGCAAACCAGAATTCCCTAAGTTAACATTGCAAAGACTTCAAACCAGCAGTGACTACTTGACCATTTTATATAGCATGACAAATGCAAATAACACACATATGTAGATATTTGTTTCACAGGGTATATTTATTTACCTTCAACTGATCAAAGTAACTGGACTAGGAAAGCTTCTCCTGTTTTCATCATTCGTAGGTATACGGTATTTCAGATCTTAGAGTTCACGGTCATTACATAAACAACAATCAGATTCAATGGCTGTTAGGAAATGGTTCAGATGCAGAAAGAACTGCAAGCAGCATAACAATAGCAAAGATGCACAATGACAATAAAGGAAACGTGAGACTGAGGACTTTTTTAATGAGCTGAATCATTACACAGTTATTTGTAATTAGATTTTAGGACTGAGGTAGAGGCTTCAGATGCATATGTTTGGACTATGCACAGCCTTGTCTTTGAAATACACTAAAAGTTTAGTGATAGCAGGCCTGTGCTGAGAGCAGGACAAGACAATAGGAAATAACAATGTAGATTTTTATAGCTGTGATTTGTTTTCATGTAGACTCCTGAAAATGACAGTTCTGTATGGGTCACATCCGATTTTAATT
The DNA here is from genome assembly GCF_019279795.1 of Protopterus annectens. Taxonomy (NCBI): domain Eukaryota; kingdom Metazoa; phylum Chordata; order Ceratodontiformes; family Protopteridae; genus Protopterus; species Protopterus annectens. Next base: position 1,132,916,090 of record NC_056725.1, on the reverse strand, counting down.
TCCTCATTAATTTCCTTTCATGGATATGAACATGCCGCCACTAAAGTTTTGTCAGGATGAGCTCAACTTCTGCTAGCCTGTGGTGTGAACAGTGAAAAAGTTGAAAGGTGAAGGTCCACAGAGGATATTCTGTTATGCCGTCCTAACCTTTGTGGATTGCAGTACAGGTGAATGAAGCATGCAGACTTTGGAGGATGTACTAAGTTGACAATCGATAATGCTTTGAAAATACATATACCTAAACTATAGCTACCCGATAGTTCTGTTGTGATGGCTTTGATGAGTGGCTTGACCTGGCAGGAGAGTTTAGAAATTTTTGGAGGCTTTTATATATTATATACCCCATGTATAGTGATCCTGAAAGGGAGAAAGGGTAGATATCCTGGCATAATAGTTGATATACTGATGACTACGATTATAAAGGAAGAGATTTGAGTTTACATACATTCAGGTATGAAAAGACATTTAGGAACTTAAGTATTTCAAAGAAGAAACATGGAGCACTGATATGACAAAACACATAAACACATTTTTTGGAGGGGAGTTGAAAATACATTGGCTTGGAAGCATTATTAATGACTTATTTGTTTATTTACATGAAGAGAAACTAGAAACTGCCAAAGGTGAAAATTAGTGTAGATCAAACTTTCTGGTGATTAGTGCTTTCAGCTATTCAGCCTTCTTCAGATCATATTCTCCATAGCTCTCCAGCTGAAGTGAAATAACAAATCATGCTAAATAGCTGAACGCACTAATCATTTAGAGCTCTCTTTCATTGGTAGTCTTTTATGTTTTGTCTCTATTTTTAAAATAAACCAAGTTTGTAGCTGTGGTGGTTCACCAGGAAGTTTTATCTACGCTATTTGTTTATTTATTGACATTTGTTGACCGGGAAAGTCCACTGGGTCAGGAACCCATTTTCAGTGGAGGTCTGGGGAGAAAAACTCCACAATTAATACAGTCAAATAAAAATATAGACACTTGACAAAAACGTTTTCAAAAGCAGAAATATGCAAAAATTAAAAAAATATTATAAAAGTAGAATATATAGACAATATAAAACTTAACAGTATGCATCAAAACTTATATAAACTTAGATAATGGTAGCATAGCACAAAACTTGAGTTGTTTCTTTTTGGCATTGCATGAAAAAAACATGGCAGTTCTTGCCGACCAGTTATAGCAGTAATAGAGCTGTGTTGCTGTCAGGGAAAAAGTTATTTTGAACTATGGAACTGGGTTAGAAATAAGTAGTGAAGGTTTTATGGTGGTTTGTTTGATTTGCATTGGCATTTGAGGTTATGTAGGAAGTAAGTTTTTAATGCTACTTTATATCTCTCTATACAGTCTATTTGGGTAATATGGGAGGGTAAGGAATTCCATTTTTTAGCAATGCTGTGGGAGAACAAGCATTGTCCAGCTCTTTTGTTGGGCTTGGTTACACTTAGTAGCAATTTGTTGGAGGATCTTAGGGTACATGAAGGAATATAAGTTTGTAGTATTGATGAGAGTGCTGGGCAGGCATTTGGTTTATAAATTAGTTTATGGGCTAGCATTAGTTGGGTATAACAAAGATAGTCTGGGAAATCCAACCAGTTTAGTGCAGAGATTGCTTGGCAGTGGTGTGAGCAGTTAGGCTTTCCTGAGGTGAATTTAGCTATTTTATAGTAACAAGACTGAAGTTTATTGCTATGGGATGAGTGAAGGTTATTAAAGATGTCACTACCATAAAGTAGAGCAGGGATGAGTCAGGTACTTGCCAGTTTTGTTTTGGTGTTTTTGTCCATGTAAAGTTTATGATGACAAAGTTTGCCAAGTTTAAAGTGTATTTTCGTTATTGGGTTGAGAATGTATGTTTCAAAGGTGAGTTTGTCATCAATTGTAATGCCTAATAGTTTGGCAGATTTTACAATTTCTATTTCAGTTCCATCTTTAGATAAGATTTTTAAGTCTATGTCTGGTGGTTTTGAAGAGAATAATAGAAGTTTTTTTTTTTTTTTTGGCATTTAGTAGCAGTTGTGAATTGTTGAGCCATGATTCAATCTCTGTAAAAGCATTTTGAGTAATTGTGAGGAGGTCAGAGAAATTGTTTGAAGTAGAGATTATTGTCAAATCGTCAGCGTACTGGATAATTTTTCCTAGTTGAGAGACTTTGCGGAGGTCATTCATAAAGATGTTGAAGAGTAATGGTCCCAGAATGGAACCCTGTGGGACTCTTATGCTGTTTGACAGATAATCAGTTTGGACGTTATGCCACTTTACAGATTGCTGTCTATTGTTTACGTATGATGAAAACCAGTTGAGGGATTTGGGGGTGCAACCAAGTTTTGTTAATTGGATCAGAAGTTTAGTATGTGATACTGTGTCAAAAAGCCTTAGATCCAATAGGATTACTAAAGTAGAGTGACTTGTATCTAAGGCTTTGTTGACAGTATCAGTGAATGTGAGCAGGGCTGAAATAGTACTGTGCTCTGGGCAGAAGCCATATTGAGTGGGGAGACAGAAGATTATTATCAATGCGGTACTTGAGTAATTGTGTGTGTACACACTTCTCAAGGGCTTTGGATAGTGGGGAAAATATAGAGATGGGTCGATAGTTTGAAAGGTCACGAAAGTTTCTGCCTTTATGTAGTGGAGTAATAATAGATTTTTTTCTATAGATGTGGAACATATCCTTCTGCGAGAGAGACATTTTACAAGAATGCTAACTGGTTATGCAGTTGCATTTGATGTTAGTTGTAAATATTCTGGGGGAAAGTTGTCTGCGGAAAGAGAACATGGTTTGAGTTATTTTAATAGTTTACATATCAGAGATATGGGTACTGGTGGAATAGAGAATGAGTGAGTTGCGAAAGGATTGGAATTTTTGTCAGGAATAAGTGATACATTGTCATTTTGTATGACATTATTAGTATTCTGGGAATACTGGTTTGGGCTTGTTGAGGAGTCTTTGACTAATTTGTGGATGGTGGTAATAAAGTGGGTATTAAAGTCATGGGAAATTTGATTAGGGGTCTTATCAGGTACAGGAGAGGGATTCTGTAGAGTTGTAGGGTTAAGAAGGGTGGAGACTGACTTCCAGAATTTCTTTGGATTATTTTGTAAGGTTGTTAGCTTAGAGGACAAATAGTTTTTTTGTCTTGTATTACTAGCTTCTTGGTTCTGTTTCTTAGTTGTTTGAAATTAATTCCATTTTGTTGTGTTCTATCTTTTTGCCAAGTTTTCCATGCCTTGTCTCTATGAAGGATGCATTGTTTGGTCAGTTTTGTTAGCCATGGGGCATGATTCACTTTTGTTCACCTGATATGTGAGAGTATCCAAGAAGAGCATATTAAAGTAATTAACTGCCTCGTCTAGGGGGAGTTTTTCGTGGCAGCCAGTTATGGGTTTTTAGAATGCTTGAGAATTTATTTTGGTCAAAGTGGGTGAGATTTATGGATGTTTTATAGGAGTGTGTATTGACTATATGAGAGTGAGTCCTGTGGGTGTATGCTGGGAGGTGGCCACTTAGTATGTTGGGTCGGGTGCCAGAGTTTGAATAATCGTGGGGGTGGATAACTAATATCCAATCTAAGATAGATTATGATCCTGTAGATATGTCATGGGTGGGAGTTTTGATAAGCTGAGTAAAGCTGTGTAAGTTTACACTGTTGGCTGGGGAGTTGGAGGTAAGATTTTGCCAATTAATATTTGTAGCTCCTAGGATTATAGTTTCATTTGATACATTTAAGTTTCTCCATGATAGAAATTCCTCTAAAATGGGAATGTTCTGGCCTGAGGGGATATAGACTACTGTGATTGTTAGGTTTTTATTGTTGTTTATTTGAAGAGTTATTAGGAGAAATTCTAGGCTTTGAAAGGTATGGACTGGTTTAGAGTAAGAAATGAGATTTAGGGAGTTTTCAAATAGTAATGCAACACCGCTGTCCTTTCTGTTGAACCTATCAGGACAAATTATGTTGTAGCCTGGGGGGAGAATTTCAGTATCTGAAATATGTGGCTTTAGCCATGTTTCAGTTACTGCGACAATAGTTGCGGTGTGGGTAGTTAGCCAGGTTTGGAATTCGGAAATTTTATTACAGATGCTACGAATGCTTATTGTTATAAAGTATAATTGCTGCTGTTTAGGATTTGCATTAGATTTCTGAGGATGGTTTGGGCCAGGGATGGGGTGAATGTCCCCACATTTAGTAAGTGAGAAGAGAAGGTGAATTATAGTATGGGCATGATTGTTCTTAGAGATTGGTATGGAGTATTGTGAGAGGTAGAGTTTAAGTTTGGATTTGATATAGAGAAATTTTGGTTGGGTGAGAGTAGTGCTATGAGTTAAGATTAAAGAAGGAGAGATGTCAGAGTAACTATTATTGTTATCTGTTACTGGTAGGGTGTGAGTGCTGGATGTCTGTGGATGTGGGCTTAAGGTGGTGTATATAGAGGTGGTATGGAATAGTAGGCCTAGAAGAGCAGTTCAGGTGAGAATGAATAAAAGGAATTGTATGTGTTGGAGTGTATTAGTGATATAAACCATCCTAAGGAAGATAAGTGTGAGTATGTGGGAAGAGTTTGTAGGGAGTGTATTTTTGAGTAAATGGAAGGGTGTTAATGAGGTAATGAACAGGAGGGGTTAGGGAAGTCTAAATGTAATGAACGGGGGCATGGGTGGGAATGGAGGTAGGGTATGGGGAGTGGAGTGAGCCCAGAATGAAGTGGAGGGTAAACGGAGCAGGTTGCACCGGACTTCAGAAGCCCTAACAGCCCAAGAATTCAGCAAAAAACTATCTCCACACAGGTAGGAAGAAGAGCAAAAAAAGCACCTAGACAGTATGTGTTTTAATGTGGTGAAGAAGGCAAGTGTATAATTTTAAGTATGGTAGAAGTTGGGAAGAAAGAAATAAACTATACTCAAGAATACAATTATATTCTCCAGACTCTACATTTCATTCACCTGCTCTGTACCTGTTTCAAGTTAAGCTATAATACAATCAGCATAGCTGTTGCTTAGGTTTAGCAATTTGCCATTAGATAAGTCCCAAATGTTGCAAATCAGCAAGAAACTTTAGAGGAATACTGGTAAATAACTGTGATACATAACAAATTATGAGGTCATAAAGAAGTAGCAGGCTACATCTAGCTAGACTCACTAAAGTGACCGTATAACCAACAGAAAAAGTAGCAATATATTTGCCTGAACCACCAATGACTATGATTTGACAAGAGCTCTGAGTTCCTGTGCAAAATGAGGGTTAACCAATCAAGGACCAGTTATACATCTTCAGTTTGATGATGTGGACTCTCCCTGCCATAGGAAAGATTTCTGGAAGAAACAAGAGCTAGCCAAAAGCACTGATGTCTACAACTACCTTGCATGACACATAGCTTGCAGCACCACGTAGCTTGCTCTCATAAGTTGTTAACAATGAGGAAACCTGTATTCTGTGTATTGCAGAAGCTAGATGAGTAAAACACATTAAAGGTGTATTTGTGACAGTTTGCTAGTCTACACATCTCAAGTTCCTCCATGCCTTACAGACCAACATACAAGTGGCACAAGGCAAAAGAGTTCACTCCACCAATGGATACATGCAGGGACATGGTCAAGGTCAGAATGAATGAGCAGTTGGTGTTGGCAGATGATATATCAAAATTGGAGGGCCACAGCAATGGGCCAAAAATACACAAGTTACATTTATTTTTGTTTATCTGTTTGCTTATTTCTGTAGGGCACTGATCCAAATGGATATTTTTACTGTTGTATAAAATACATTTTGATGCCCAAATGAAGTAACGGGAAGTATTTTGTGATACAAAGCTTTCCTTTTCTAGTTGACATGAATAAACGAGAGCATATTAGGAGGTTTGCATATGTATGCATGAATGTATATATATATATATATGTGTGTGTGTGTGTGTGTGTGTGTGTGTGTGTGTGTGTGTGTGTGTGTGTGTGTGTGTGTGTGTGTGTGTGTGTGTGTGTGTGTGTGTGTGTGTGTGTGTGTGTGTGTGTGTGTGTGTGTGTGTGTTTGTGCAGTTATTTGCAGTAATTTAAGTAGATAAGGCCTGCTGTTACAATGTGTAAGAAGGAAATATACTTGGATAGGAACCCTGAAGCATACCAGGTTAAACTAAAAAAGGATTATATGCTATGCTATTCCAGTGGTCAAAATAATGCAAATACAGAAGTAGTTTGAGATTTTATTACAATCGCAAACACCTGTACTGAAATCACTAGGTAGAGATAAGAACAAATTTGTAAACACCCAAAGTTCTAAGTGACTAGCAATTTCTTCCACAGTGTATAGACTGAATGTGAGTGCAGCATACTGTCAGATGGGGTATATTAAAAGACCGAATGTTTAGGTGATCGAACACCTAAACATCGATCTTCTAATATCGAAAGCAAAAAATGGCGAACGGCCGATTTAACACAGGGAAAGATTTCCCTTGGCTGTCCACCAGAGTTTGCTATTTCTCTACTGTTGAGCGATCTCGGAGTTGGTATATTTAGTTAGGGGGGTGTGGGGCACTTAATTCAGATGTAAAGTAATGTTTTTTGTGTTGTGGCCGAGGGACGTGTTTCCCTGGGACGTTCGACATTGTGCGGTTCAATATTAGAAGATCAATGTTTAGGTGTTTGCTCACCTAAACAGTTGGTCTTCTAATATAGACCCATCAGATAGAGCGAGGTGCCTGAATATGTCATGAAGTGCACTCATAAACCCCTTATGCTCTACCATAGCTAACGGAGAATGTAGCTTTGTGCAGACCAGAGACAATCCATTACGGCACAAGTGGTTAACTGCATTAATCTGTAAAACAGTTACATAAGTATTACTTTTGCTGATCATTCAGGCAGTATGTAAGGCCAATGGCTTAATTAGTGCACAGACATCTGTGCATAACACTGGGGCAGTTGGTCCCTGTGGATGTGGGTTTGGGGGGTGAGGTCTACAGGAAAATACAGAGTAGTGTCATGACAGCTGATGCTCATCCAATATCCTGTTTGCTATGTTGGTGGAGTCTTATTACCAGGGATGTGCTTTATCTACTTTCTGTTAAATGAGGCAGAGCACTCATCCAGGTGGACTTTTTTTCAAGCTCAGTGTGGGAAAAAGTGACTCTTCCAATGTGGAGTACAAATCCCTAATCCTGAAGTTAGGAGTTTCATACTATACTGACCGAGTTGTACTTATTGACACCATGAGGGACCCCCACACTTCCCTTTCATGAAGTTCATGACCATAATATGCAGCATTATGACTTACTGTTATGCCTAGACTTCTGCTTTGCATAAGTGAAATATAAAGGATCACACAGTCAGACACTGTGTTTCTAATGCTTTGGAAGGGGGGCTAATATATTGTACAATGACAATGCTGCAAATGGCTTTGTGGAGAAGTAGTGGGTCAATAAAGCATACAAGCTAACACTGCATGCAGTGACATTTCCAAAGACAGTTGTTTGAAGGGGAAATGGGCCACATCTGTTATAGTTTTCATACTTGCGTGACTGGGTGTAGGCTAGGAAAGGGGGCATGACTTCATCCTAAAATTGTACTGTTGAGAATTTGCTAGGGCCAAGGAGAGGGATATGTAGTACCATACAGCAGATATGAAGAGAAGACCAGTACAGTTGTTCATGGCAATTTAATCATTATATTCAAATTTAGGAGTGATGAGTGGGGTCTTTTGTTGATGGGGTGCTGTTTCTACAAGGTAAAAACAAACTGGCTTTCAGTATATACTCTATTTATTTTGCACAGCTATGCGCAAATCACATTTTGTGCTATGCCACTGAAGCAAAACTATAATATATTCACAAAATAGTGCACGTTCCAGACCATAGTGGGTCTGTGAATACTGCAGATTGCACACATTTGCAGTGCTGTTTGAAGTTCTGCATATGTTTCTGTCTTTGTAACATTAGTATTACTTTTTTCTTTTTTTTTGTGAAAAATCTTTTTTATTTCTTTTTGATCAAAGATTCAATAAACATAACACTGATATTTGAAAGGTAACAACATGAACAGGATTACATTGATGAGAGTAACATTTCTGAAAAGAAACAGTTAAAACTATTTACACATATGCCAAATGTCCATCATTAAGTAAAGATACTAACATCAAACTAGAATGTGATCAAAAAGGGATTTCTATAATTCAGTAAATTGGGCGTGAGTTTCTGTGTAAAGGTTAAATAGTTATGAGCTAGTAGGTGTTTGCTAGCTAGATGTTTGAAACCCTCCCAGGTGAGTAATGTTCTATCCTTCCAATGTAGTGTAATGTAGTATTTAAGTAATGAGACTAGTGTTACTAATATACGTGTTTGTAATTTAGTTAGGCTAGTGGGGGTGATATGAAGGAGAGCTAGCTTCCAGGATAGAGTTGTTTTTTTATAGCCCACTTTTTCTAGCTGGACTCTAAGTGAGCACCAGAGCTTGTAGGTACACATGCAGCTCCAGAAGATGTGGAGCAGATCGGCTTTGTGGTTATCACAGTAGAAGCAGACTGGTGAGGTGGAGAGGTATATTTTATTTAGAATCGTTGGAGTGAGGTAAGCGTTATGAAATATCATGATTTGTGTATAATTAAGTTTTTTAAGGGGAATGAATTTTGAGATAAGTTGGATGGCTTGGGATACTTGTTTGTTTGTGATTGAAGGATCTATTTCCTTCCAGTAACTAGAATAAATAACTTCTTTTTGCATTTTGATTGATAGAATAAGTTTGTAGGAGTTAGATAGCATTTTTTTTTTGTTTGAAGATAGGAGGTTCCATATGGTTTTACAGGTTTGAATGTCATTTGCATTGATATCAGGATTGTCTATGATGTATTGGCTAACGTCTCAAATTTGCATTAAAATGATTGTGTAGCTTTTAGGGAGCTTTAATTGTGTTCTCATTTCAGTGATAGTATTGTTTTTGAAGGGAAATATATCAGAGATGGTTAGTTTCTTAAGGAGGGGATAATTGTTTAGGTTACTCATGCTGTTATTCATTTTGAGATTGGGGTTAAGGTGGATTGGTTGTAGGGAAATTAATCCATAATATAACTTTAAGGATTTGAAAGTCTTTTGTGTGGTGGTGATTTTATATTTTATGTTTGAGTATATTTTATTTTTTTTTAAGTTCTCACTATAGAGGAAAGGGAGGGCTCTGGGGTTGAGGCAAAATGTTTTGATATAGTTGTGTAATATCACTTTTCCTTATACTTGGACCAATACTAGACAAATACAGCACCAGATAATGGCAGCATATTCTATGCAATGCCACCAGTGAAGGTACCAATAAAGACAATTTAACTGTCTTGCTAGCAAGCAATGCTGCTCTTGACAGAAACACATAAATCATCTCTGTTAAGCTTTAGATGAGTTTAGCTTGATGGCAAGCTATCATAATGACAAAAAGTAAACTCATCCACAAAGTAAGTCATATGTCATAATGAACATTCACAGCCATACCTCTCAACTGTCCACATTCTTGCAGAATGTCCAGATTTTTGCCTCTTATTTTTGGTCTCTTCCACATAAAATTTGTGGTTTTCTGGCAAATCAATGAGGACTGAAGTCACTAAATAATATTAAATAATGGCATATTGAGTTTCATACTTCATAACCTTCAGAGAATATATTGTTTGTTTGTCTTTCGGCTTTTCCCAGTTAGGGGTCGCCACAGCAGAACTCCGGTCCGCTAATGATTGGCAGTAAATTTTTCAAGAATGCCGAAGTGCCAGCTCAATGTTCAACCTTCAACGAATGCATGCCCATTTATGCATGTCTTTCGAAGCCCACCCAACCGCGGGGAGGACATGCAGACTCCACACAGAAGGCAGTCCCCACACTCCAGCCGAGAATCGAATGGGAGAACCTCTTGCTGTGAGGCAACAACGCTACTGCTGCACCACCGCGGATTCTTCAGAGAATCAGAGAATATATAATAATGCAAAATCTGTCATTCTAGCACTTTTCTAAGTTTACAGGTGCAATATTTAAAATCTGTCTGTAATTTTGGGCCTATGCCCCCCTATTATTTCTAGCTTTGTCCGGATTTCTTGTGCTGAAAGATTGAGAGGTATGTTCACAGCACATGACAAACATTCAGAGTTAGAAACAGCTCATGTCTTATCCTTGTGCTAAATAAAATGTGTTCATAGTTATTTTTACAGATGTGACGCTATTTTTACAGATGGAAATATGATGACATACAAATTAAAACTCTTCCTGTAACTGACTCTTATCTTGACTCAGAAAAAAAGCATTATCAGCACCTTAAAATGGAAACCCCAGCTGTATCACTAACCATTTAGTTAGGCCTTTGATTTTTCATTTGATGCCATTGCAGTTGCACCACATAAGAGCTGCTAATGTTCATGAATATCCAAGCGTGTTACAGACACAATACGCAAACACTTGTGCCACTTTGCACGTGTATCTGCTGTGGGATATATAATATATCGATGTGCCTTTAAAACCTACCTGTCCCATAATGTATTGAGTCTGCCATGACAGTTTTTTATTTAGAGGTTTGAGATGAAACTGTTGACTGCCTTACTGTTGTGCTGCCATTTTGTTTGTTACTTAAGTTACTGTTTTATTTCACATACATGTGTCTGCTGGCAATCTTCCTGTGAATAAGATGTCTGGGTGACCACTGGTACACACTGTTACATACATAATATAGAATCAACTTTAAGCTTTGGTCTGCATCCTTGTATAATTGTATAATCCTTGTATAATTGTATCAAGGCTGTTTTATTGAATGTGAGTTTTAAGGGCAGAGAAGTTTTAATACTAAGTCTGTATTCATTGTGCGACTGTATGGCTTTGTTTAGCAGGTATCTATTAGTGTTTCTGCTATAAAATCTAAAATAAAAGGTTAAATTGAAATCCAAATAATGATCATAGAAGTAAAGCAGTACACACATTACAGTGTTTATGGTAAATGGAGTGAAATAGCCAAGTTAGACATTGGAATGGTACAGGGGGGAGGGTTGTGTATGGAGGACCCCATTCAACCATGATTTTGTGAGGGGGGGAAGGGCAGCAAAGTCAAAGACAGCCTAGGGTGGCACAAACTCAACTATGCCACAGATCAGTAGGCCATGGAAAATGTTTTGTGGAGGTCCTAGCAAACTATAATATTCTTTTGCTAAGATTAGAATATTGCCTACCATTAAATGCCCTACTTTTACAGGAAACCCACATACTGCAAGTCACCAAAAACAAAATCCTAAGGGTCATCATCTTCTCCCTTCCTAGCCAACATAGGTTCATAGGATGATACTAGGCTACTGGCCTGGAGGCTCTTATAAGCCTAGCCCAGAATTTTGCCCATGTTCCCTCAAAGTCAGCACCTGTTTCCCCTGTCCAGCAGGGACACAGGTGGAATCCCAGGGCTGTATTTTCTGTTTCCCATCCAGTCATCCAGGTTCTTCTTAAAGAGGGCTAGAGATGTACTCTGCTTGACACGGAGAGGTAGTCTTTGGGACACAAATCTATCCCACAACCGAGTTCTATTAATGTCACAGATCAGGTTAAAGCCTTGCATGCGGGTTGCTCGAGTGGCGTTTGTCTTACAGAAATGCAGCAACTCCATCAAGGCTGGGTCTGAGATGGCCTTGTATGCCAGACACAGGTCATCTCTGAGCAGTCTGTATGAGACTGAGTAGAGGGACAGGGCTCTTACCCTATCTGTATAGGATAGGTGTTTGAGACCCTGGATTTTCCTGGTCAGGAACATCTGTGATCTCTCCAGCTGCTGCATGTGCTTGGCAAGGTACATGCCAAAGGGGGCATTGTACTCGTTAATGGGTCTGATAAGGGAGAAGTACATGGATGTTATTACCTACTTGTTCCTAGATGAAATCCCCTTATTTATGAGGTGGGCCATGTAGAAAGCCTTCTGTACAACAAAGGCAATGTGGTGGTCAAAAGTGAGGTTGCCATCAACCTGGGTGCCCAAGTGTCTCATGACTGATTGCATGCTTAGTACATTGTTATTAATGTGATAATTAGTGGTGATGCCATTTTCCCCAAAGGGGATAATGATGCATTTCTTGGCATTCAGTTTGAGGCCATGCTTCTGGCACCAGTCATTAGTTTGGGTAAGGCCCTCTTAGAGGATGTTCACATCACTAGGGAAATTTAAGACAGCGTCCAGCTTGCAGTCATCTGCAAACCTGGTCAGCCACAGACCACTGTCAGGAACAAGACCGATCCTTGGGGTACACTGCTTGTTACGGGTCTACTACTAGAGGTGGCTTCCCCTACTTTGACTGAGTGGGTTCTATCAGTGAGCCAGTTAGCTACCCATCTGGTAACATATGAGCTGATGCCTAGATGGGAGAGTTTATCTATTATGCCCGAGTGGGGACTAGTGTCAATGGCTTTGGCTAGGTCAAGGTAGGTGGTGTGCACCGTCTTTCCCCTCATCCATGACTTTGGTGACTGTTTCAAAGAAGTCAACTAAGTTTAACAGGCATGATCTCCCACTGACAAAACCAAACTGTGTGGGGTCAAACATTTGGAGGTTGCCAATGTCCTTGTTTATAAGGTCCATGATAATGTGTCCCATGGCCTTGCAGATCAGGCTAGTTAGGCTGATGGGCCAATAATTGCCTGGGTGAGTGGACATCATTGCTACACATTTAAAAAAAAATTACTACAGGGTCTGGGAAAGGGCCATATTTTGGTTGTCTGTTCTTCAGTTTGCATTTGAAAGTTGGTATCCTATAATTCCATTGGAGCGGGTGGAGTCACATAATTATGTATGCAAATTTTATGTTAATCACAATACAGATTTGTACCCATTTTTCATGAGTCTTTGTCCAGATTTTTTATGTTTCCAGGTTGAGAGGTATGGTCTAATCCCTAGGCATGCACTATTTACATGATAACAAACACACATCCTGTCAGGCATTGTTGCTTAATTACTTTATTCCTCAAGGGCAACGGGCACTTTATTTGTAGATGAAACAATGAAATATTAAGTTGTTTGCTAGCAGCAACCTCTTCATTAGTTACAGATCTTACAGACCTCTTTAATGTGGAATTATTTAGATGACTTTTACTTCTGCAGAGATTGTGCATATTTACTGATACTGGTGGATTGTAGAAGCTTGAGTAGACTTTATGATGGAAATGTTCTGAATTGGGCAGTTTTGTCATTACTGGTTCATGCATTTTGTTTCATTGCTTACTGGAAAAATCTTCAAAACAATAAATGTAAAACATGCTCTAACAAGTGTGCTGTATTATGCAAGGAATGTAATTTAATACAGTCAGGAAGGTGTATCTAAGAACACATGTATGTTTCATGTACAAGGGACCCATGATTTGAAAACAGCCCAAAGGTAATCTTTATCCACCACTGGCAAGATGCATTTTCTTTGAATGTGAGTTTCAAGGCTGTTTTATTGAATGTGAGTTTTAAGGGCAGAGAAGTTTTAATACTAAGTCTGTTTTCATTGTGCAACTGTATGGCTTTGTTTAGCAGGTATCTATTAGTGTTTCTGCTATAAAATCTAAAATAAAAGGTTAAATTGAAATCCAAATAATGATCATAGAAGTAAAGCAGTACACACATTACAGTGTTTATGGTAAATGGAGTGAAATAGCCAAGTTAGACATTGGAATGGTACAGGGGGGAGGGTTGTGTATGGAGGGCCCCATTCAACCATGATTTTGTGAGGGGGGGAAGGGCAGCAAAGTCAAAGACAGCCTAGGGTGGCACAAACTCAAGCTATGCCACAGATCAGTAGGCCATGGAAAATGTTTTGTGGAGGTCCTAGCAAACTATAATATTCTTTTGCTAAGATTAGAATATTGCCTACCATTAAATGCCCTACTTTTACAGAAAACCCACATACTGCAAGTCACCAAAAACAAAATCCTAAGGGTCATCATCTTCTCCCTTCCTAGCCAACATAGGTTCATAGGATGATACTAGGCTACTGGCCTGGAGGCTCTTATAAGCCTAGCCCAGAATTTTGCCCATGTTCCCTCAAAGTCAGCACCTGTTTCCCCTGTCCAGCAGGGACACAGGTGGAATCCCAGGGCTGTATTTTCTGTTTCCCATCCAGTCATCCAGGTTCTTCTTAAAGAGGGCTAGAGAGGTACTCTGCTTGACACGGAGAGGTAGTCTTTGGGACACAAATCTATCCCACAACCGAGTTCTATTAATGTCACAGATCAGGTTAAAGCCTTCCATGCAGGTTGCTCGAGTGGCGTTTGTCTTACAGAAATGCAGCAACTCCATCAAGGCTGGGTCTGAGATGGCCTTGTATGCCAGACACAGGTTATCTCTGAGCAGTCTGTATGAGACCGAGTAGAGGGACAGGGCTCTTACCCTATCTGTATAGGATAGGTGTTTGAGACCCTGGATTTTCCTGGTCAGGAACATCTGTGATCTCTCCAGCTGCTGCATGTGCTTGGCAAGGTACATGCCAAAGGGGGCATTGTACTCGTTAATGGGTCTGATAAGGGAGGAGTACATGGATGTTATTACCTACTTGTTCCTAGATGAAATCCCCTTATTTATGAGATGGGCCATGTAGAAAGCCTTCTGTACAACAAAGGCAATGTGGTGGTCAAAAGTGAGGTTGCCATCAACCTGGGTGCCCAAGTGTCTCATGACTGATTGCATGCTTAGTACATTGTTATTAATATGATAATTAGTGGTGATGCCATTTTCCCCAAAGGGGATAATGATGCATTTCTTGGCATTCAGTTTGAGGCCATGCTTCTGGCACCAGTCATTAGTTTGGGTAAGGCCCTCTTAGAGGATGTTCACATCACTAGGGAAATTTAAGACAGCGTCCAGCTTGCAGTCATCTGCAAACCTGGTCAGCCACAGACCACTGTCAGGAAAGTTTATCACAAACAGTAGAGGTTTCAAGACCGATCCTTGGGGTACACTGCTTGTTACGGGTCTACTACTAGAGGTGGCTTCCCCTACTTTGACTGAGTGGGTTCTATCAGTGAGCCAGTTAGCTACCCATCTGGTAACATATGAGCTGATGCCTAGATGGGAGAGTTTATCTATTATGCCTGAGTGGGGAATAGTGTCAATGGCTTTGGCTAGGTCAAGGTAGGTGGTGTGCACTGTCTTTCCCCTCGTCCATGACTTTGGTGACTGTTTCAAAGAAGTCAACTAAGTTTAACAGGCATGATCTCCCACTGACAAAACCAAACTGTGTGGGGTCAAACATTTGGAGGTTGCCAATGTCCTTGTTTATAAGGTCCATGATAATGAGTCCCATGGCCTTGCAGATCAGGCTAGTTAGGCTGATGGGCCAATAATTGCCTGGGTGAGTGGACATCATTGCTACACATTTAAAAAAAAAATTACTACAGGGTCTGGGAAAGGGCCATATTTTGGTTGTCTGTTCTTCAGTTTGCATTTGAAAGTTGGTATCCTATAATTCCATTGAAGCGGGTGGAGTCACATAATTATGTATGCAAATTTTATGTTAATCACAATACAGATTTGTACCCATTTTTCATGAGTCTTTGTCCAGATTTTTTTATGTTTCCAGGTTGAGAGGTATGGTCTAATCCCTAGGCATGCACTATTTATATGATAACACACATCCTGTCAGGCATTGTTGCTTAATTACTTTCCATTTGTTTACAGGGTAGTACAATAATCACAACTGACCCTATGCAGTACTGCTTGGCTGAGGTAATTCAAAAAGAAAAAAGTGAAACAGGGAGGCAGTAAGCTGTGCATATCAAAAACAGGGATTTCATCATAAGAATATCATATGCATTTGTCTTTTCTGATCACAGTCTAGTCATGTCAGAGTTTTATCAAGGAGAAAAAAACACAAACTGCTGGAGATCAACTTTAATGACCATAAAGTAATGACAGGTGATTGTATAATTTGAAAATTAGATAGTAATTCACAAAAATCAAGGACAAGCCAAAGGGCAGATATGGGGTAGACTGAAATCTCAAATAAATGGGAATGCATAAGGCGAGTTGAAAAGAAGCACAAAGATGACAGAAAGAGAAAGGCTTATCAGGATTGTAACACTGCTGTTAGTACTGTTTTATTTTCTCTACCATCCAGGGTTTGATCATGGCCTTCAGATGCTGTGTGGAAGGAGTTTCCCCCTGAGTCTATACGGGGAGGAGGGGTTATGTTAAAGCTTTGGTTTCTTTCCTCTTCTAAAATGAGTGTTGGTTTGATTGATTGGGTACTGAAAAATAATACTGTTATCTTTATCTTAAGAAAAGTTTTCTCAGTGCTGGCCCTGTTATAATGCCATTGGTACAGTGGGATTTACCAATTTAAGAAAATTAAATAAATAACCAGTATGAGAGGTGTGTGGGAACTGTTCTAATTAGCCTAAATTAAGTTTAACAAACAGCCCTTCACACCTCATCATTAAAGATGAGACATATTTCTGGAAACAATGCACATTTTACCAGAGTAGCAACCTCTTCTAAACAGAAAACATGAAGACTTATGTTCAGCACAGGATCAGTGTGCTCATCACTTATTTGGGAAACTGATTGACCACATCTTCTTTGACAATAGCTTATGAGAGGATCCAAAGGCATCTCACTGACCCTAACATATGAAAAAAATCCCAGTGCATCCCCACTGACCATAGATTATTAAAGGATCCCAAGTCATTCTGTTTGACAATAACTAATGAAAATATTCCATGGTATCTGCACCATAACTCTCAACATCTTAGTCCATAATAAACTGGATAAAGCCTAAAATAATTGGGGGACAAATGCCTAAAAATATGGACAGATTTTAAATATTGTAGTTATAGACTTAGAAAGTCACAGAAATAATATGGTTTGTGTTAGCATGCATTTGTAGAACAATCTAAAGCCTGAAACTAAAATGTGTGCCATTGTTTACTGTCGTCAATCCTTAGTGATTTGCTAGAAAACTACACATTATATGAGGAACAGACCAAACATATGAGTCATAAATCTGGAAATTCTGTGAAAATTTGGACAGTTAAAAAGTACAATCTGCACTGGCCATAACATCTGAAAGGATCAAAAGGCATCCTTACTGACAAGAGCTTATGAAAGGATCATAAGGTATCCTCTGTGACTATGGCTTATGACAAAATCCCAAGGCATCTTCACTGGTCATAGCTTACAGGAGTATCTGAATCATTGGCTAGAGCTTTTGAATGGATTCCAAGATATAGAAACACAGTCTGATTATTCTCCCTGCCATTCTTTACAAATGCATTATATAGTGATGTAGTTTGATTATTCTCCCTGCCATTCTTTACAAATGCAGTATATAGTGATGTAGTTTGATTAATCTCCCTGCCATTCTTTACAAATGCAGTATATAGTGATGTAGTTTGATTATTCTCCCTGCCATTCTTTACAAATGCAGTATATAGTGATGTAGTTTGATTATTCTCCCTCCCATTCTTTACAAATGCAGTATATAGTGATGTAGTTTGATTATTCTCCCTCCCATTCTTTACAAATGCAGTATATAGTGATGTAGTTTGATTATTCTCCCTCCCATTCTTTA
Source organism: Protopterus annectens (assembly GCF_019279795.1). Classification (NCBI taxonomy): domain Eukaryota; kingdom Metazoa; phylum Chordata; order Ceratodontiformes; family Protopteridae; genus Protopterus; species Protopterus annectens. Next base: position 1,132,898,571 of record NC_056725.1, on the reverse strand, counting down.
CAAATGCAGTATATAGTGATGTAGTTTGATTATTCTCCTGCCATTCTTTACAAATGCAGTATATAGTGATGTAGTTTGATTATTCTCCTGCCATTCTTTACAAATGCAGTATATAGTGATGTAGTTTGATTATTCTCCCTGCCATTCTTTACAAATGCAGTATATAATGATGTAGTTTGATTATTCTCCCTGCCATTCTTTACAAATGCAGTATATAGTGATGTAGTTTGATTATTCTCCCTGCCATTCTTTACAAATGCAGTATATAGTGATGTAGTTTGATTATTCTCCCTCCCATTCTTTACAAATGCAGTATATAGTGATGTAGTTTGATTATTCTCCCTGCCATTCTTTACAAATGCAGTATATAGTGATGTAGTTTGATTATTCTCCCTGCCATTCTTTACAAATACAGTATATAGTGATGTAGTTTGATTATTCTCCCTCCCATTCTTTACAAATGCAGTATATAGTGATGTAGTTTGATTATTCTCCCTCCCATTCTTTACAAATGCAGTATATAGTGATGTAGTTTGATTATTCTCCCTGCCATTCTTTACAAATGCAGTATATAGTGATGTAGTTTGATTATTCTCGCTCCCATTCTTTACAAATGCAGTATATAGTGATGTAGTTTGATTATTCTCCCTGCCATTCTTTACAAATGCAGTATATAGTGATGTAGTTTGATTATTCTCCCTGCCATTCTTTACAAATACAGTATATAGTGATGTAGTTTGATTATTCTCCCTCCCATTCTTTACAAATGCAGTATATAGTGATGTAGTTTGATTATTCTCCCTCCCATTCTTTACAAATGCATTATATAGTGATGTAGTTTGATTATTCTCCCTGCCATTCTTTACAAATGCAGTATATAGTGATGTAGTTTGAGTATTCTCCCTCCCATTCTTTACAAATGCAGTATATAGTGATGTAGTTTGATTATTCTCCCTCCCATTCTTTACAAATGCAGTATATAGTGATGTAGTTTGATTATTCTCCCTGCCATTCTTTAAAAATGCAGTATATAATGATGTAGTTTGATTATTCTCCCTGCCATTCTTTACAAATGCAGTATATAGTGATGTAGTTTGATTATTCTCCCTGCCATTCCTTACAAATGCAGTATATAGTGATGTAGTTTGATTATTCTCCCTGCCATTCTTTACAAATGCAGTATATAGTGATGTAGTCTGATTATTCTCCCTCCCATTCTTTACAAATGCAGTATATAGTGATGTAGTTTGATTATTCTCCCTGCCATTCTTTACAAATGCAGTATATAGTGATGTAGTTTGAGTATTCTCCCTCCCATTCTTTACAAATGCAGTATATAGTGATGTAGTTTGATTATTCTCCCTCCCATTCTTTACAAATGCAGTATATAGTGATGTAGTTTGATTATTCTCCCTGCCATTCTTTAAAAATGCAGTATATAATGATGTAGTTTGATTATTCTCCCTGCCATTCTTTACAAATGCAGTCTATAGTGATGTAGTTTGATTATTCTCCCTGCCATTCCTTACAAATGCAGTATATAGTGATGTAGTTTGATTATTCTCCCTGCCATTCTTTACAAATGCAGTATATAGTGATGTAGTCTGATTATTCTCCCTCCCATTCTTTACAAATGCAGTATATAGTGATGTAGTTTGATTATTCTCCCTCCCATTCTTTACAAATGCAGTATATAGTGATGTAGTTTGATTATTCTCCTCCCATTCTTTACAAATGCAGTATATAGTGATGTAGTTTGATTATTCTCCCTCCCATTCTTTACAAATGCAGTATATAGTGATGTAGTTTGATTATTCTCCCTCCCATTCTTTACAAATGCAGTATATAGTGATGTAGTTTGATTATTCTCCTGCCATTCTTTACAAATGCAGTATATAGTGATGTAGTTTGATTATTCTCCCTCCCATTCTTTACAAATGCAGTATATAGTGATGTAGTTTGATTATTCTCCCTCCCATTCTTTACAAATGCAGTATATAGTGATGTAGTTTGATTATTCTCCCTGCCATTCTTTACAAATGCAGTATATAGTGATGTAGTTTGATTATTCTCCCTGCCATTCTTTACAAATGCAGTATATAGTGATGTAGTTTGATTATTCTCCCTGCCATTCTTTACAAATGCAGTATATAGTGATGTAGTTTGATTATTCTCCCTCCCGTTCTTTAAAAATGCAGTATATAGTGATGTAGTTTGATTATTCTCCCTGCCATTCTTTACAAATGCTGTATATAGTGATGTAGTTTGATTATTCTCCCTCCCATTCTTTACAAATGCAGTATATAGTGATGTAGTTTGATTATTCTCCCTCCCATTCTTTACAAATGCAGTATATAGTGATGTAGTTTGATTATTCTCCCTCCCATTCTTTACAAATGCAGTATATAGTGATGTACTGGTGTCTACCAAAGTGCATGGAAAAGTATCACCAGTAATGATCTGTGAAAACGTTCTGCATCCAGGATGAAGAGAAGACCTCGGTACTGACATCAATGCTCTGTCGAGGCCAGTTTCAATATGATCACAGCATCTGACGTATTCAGTAATTTGTTCGATATTTCATCTTTTGAATCTGTTTCTTGTAAGATACATAAAATGCAACTACTCAGGAGACGTGTTACTTATTGCCTTGTCTGTGCATTTAAATAAGTATTTCCTCTTTCGTTTTAATGGTGTTCCAATCATTTTTGTTAGCTAACATTTATACGATTATACACTTTCTAAACCAGTCATCTTGGATTGTTGTGTGCCTCATATGAGAATGTAACCTATGGGCACAGGAGATCTGAAGTTGCTTTCTCCATCAAAGCTCTTAACTCAGATATTTAATCTATATCTCCACTTATTGAATATATGGGATGGTCCCATTCTCCATTTGTCCATGTATAATTTGTCTAGGTAATCACTGTAGTTTCCTTTCACTTCTGTGAAAAGTCCTTCTTGACTGGTCTAAGTGAATGACTCTTGTGGCCTGGTTCATAGCAGAAAATACTTTATTAGTTTTATTAGTATTTCAGTTCACTAACCAGGCTAATAAATGAATCATTTTAAAAACATAATTCAAATAATATATGACTACACTAGGAAAATTTCATATAATTAAAACAGTAACATTATTATTATATATATGCAGATATTTGAGCATTAAATAGTAGCTAGCAAAATAAACTCTAGCAACTTCTGTGCTGTTCCATATATGAAAATGCACACACATATGCTTAAATATCTATATCTATATCTCTCTCTATATCTATCTATCACTGTCTATATATAGGTGTAATCCTTAAGAGTGAATGCTCAGAAAAGCAACTGCTGTGTTTTCCTGGATGCCAGGCTGCTCTGTGTGCAAGATCATGGTATAGCAGGTTTAGGGAATTTGCCCTTTTTCTGCTATAGAGTGATCATGGAGTTGGTATATATAATTAGCAGCAGGTTCAAACGGTGCAAGCCCCATTAAGTGGAGGTACAGGGTTGCCTGCACCTAATAAAAAATGTTTTTATTTTTTCAGTTTTTTTGCATTCAGTATAAAAGCATTGAGCATTTACTATTGTACGATACACTCACACGCACACACACACGTGTGTGTGTATATATATATATATATATATATATATATATATATATTTATACATTCATATATATGCATTCATACATATACACATCACGCACAGACACAAACACACACATACACACATATAGATATGCATCGAGGTATTACAGATATTACAGGGTGATATATGAAAGTGTCTGGTGTATGATGCATCAAACATGCTGTACTGTAGGTGTAGGTTTCAGGAATGCAAAATGGGTTCCCTCATCTTGCAATTAATCAGTAATCCACTACTGTGTGCATGGGTACATCAGGATTTACCAGCAGTTGGTGGGGTTTGATCTTGAGGGCAAAGCCTAGGTGATTAAACAAAGCCAACCGTGTGTAAATCATAATATACCCAAACACAGGAATGGATTCTCGCTATTATACAACAACATTATTTAAGAAAGAAATGTCCTACCTTTCCTAAGTAATCTGTTTGTATAGTGGAGCTTTAATCGCCTTCTCCTTTGTCTTATCTTTGCTGACGCACTGCACATGCATACAGGACTTACATTCCCACATTTACACAGTACATCAGTATAAGAGAAGCAATGGAGAAAACAACATCTCTGTTGCTTTTTTTACAATTAAAAAAATAGAATTTTTGTTATACTGGACATCAGAAAAATATGAGGAAAATCAGGTATGTTTTTGTTTCTTTAGTTTTGCAGAATGTTTCTGATTTTTCTCATATTTTGGTATGTCCTCGCTTCAGAATGTTCTTATCTAGCATATACTATCAGAAAGTCTGGCCACTCAGGAGTACTTTAGCGGCTGAACTTTTTTCCGTTGGTATATACTTGATTTACATTGGGCACAATGGCTGAGCTATCCAATCAGTGTTCTCATTTTTGAAAGCTAATGATCTTCTGTTGTATGATACATGATATTTCATGTAGCACCCAAACCAGACTTTTTTCTGTTAGTGAAGCATTTTCCTGTGACGTTTGCCTTTCTGTATTAATTCCTTGTGTTTGTGGTGAATGAAGATTTAGGTTGTGGACTGTAATGGTAAGAAATTTATATCTGCTACATGCCTGTATATTCTATGAATATGTATAGTAACACTGTCACTTAAAGGTGACTGCATAGCTTTGAGGTTTGAAGAAAGTACTTTGACTTGCTAGAAAAGGTCATAAGATCAGAAGGGATGCTCTAGCCCAATCCTTCAGCAGAGTAAAAGAAATAGTAGCAGCTAGTCAAGTGCTATCATACTATGGTATCACTAAGAAAACAAGCATGAGTGCTGACGATAGTAGTTATAACATGTACAGCATTTGTCTGAAAGACTGAATACATATTACATTCTGTTGCTTATTGCTGCATAATGCTAACATAGGCTGAAGTAGGATATGTGTCAACTGATAAAAGAGTGCTTTGTCAATATGTAGGCATGTGAGAAATTCTCCAGATGCTTATTAAGTCTAGAGAGTGTCAAACCCCAAACTGATTATAAGCGATTGATTCCACTAATAATCTCCTCTGATTTAAATATGCTAAAGAGTATTCATAAAAATGAGATGGGATGTTGCCAAAGCAATGCCTGGGAAACAGCTGATCATGGCTAATACATTATCTAGAAGTCCTAGATGTGACCAAATGCAGTTAGAAACTGAAGATGTTGTCAACTCTGTGTAGAGCATAATTGTAATGAGACAAATAGCTACCAAGAGGCTTGAAAAGTGGAATCAGGCTACCAAGAATGACCATGGGCCCAATTCCGAAAGAGTTTCTCTCAGTGTAAGTCTGCTGTGATTAATAAAGACTCTCAGTGTAAGTGACTTAAGTCAGTGTAAGTCCTATGTATAAAATGGCTTACCCCAGGGTCCAGATATATACCCTTGTGGCTTCTTGGAACATCTTGCAAAAAACATACTATAAGGGTACTAGTTTTATCACCTTTCTCATTCAGTCATTTCCTCAGTTTGATATCTTGCATGAATCCATAAATCAAGCACTCCTGGGGATACCCTTTCGTAAGGAAGTTGAACTACAACCATTCTTCATAGCCTGAAAGTCCAAACAAAGACAATCACCATTCACCATTATCATTATTTTGGCCAGTCAACTTAATTCCACTTTAATATAAAAATAATATCATCATACTGACCCATTCTGTCCTTTAACACAAATTTTATGCATATCTATACCCAATACAATGATAACCTAAAATGCCTTTCAGATTAATACAGCCAAAATGAGTACTAATAAGTATCTCATTGCACATTACCAGTTTATTTAGAACACTCCCATCAACACATACTATTGATTAATATCTATGTTAATCATAGAAACACAGCCACAGTTATACAATGGAATATAATATCATGAGAGACCCATTGCAATTAACCATTCCAATATGAAACCTTACTATCACATAGAAAACATATCCTGTCATTCTCAAAGATCTTTGACTAGATATATCTAGTCAAACTGGATCAGATAATATTTCTATTTAGACCCAACACAATGGTATACTAAAATCTTTTCCAGGCTCTTGGAGCCAAAATCTTCCCCACCGCAATTCAGGAGTACTAATAAGTACCATATTACTCTTTAACAATATTCAGGCACAATAATCAATCATTCTCTATTAATCCCAACCAGTTTATGGGCAGCATACATCCCAATGAATACACAAAGATCAATATAGTCAGTATTAATGTAAGTCTGTTTCTTGGAATTCAAAACTCTTATGGGTATTAGGACCTTATAACATTTATATGCCATAAACATATATTCTATGAAATATTAATAATTCAAAATGTGCAGTACTTAGACAAATGAGGAAGAAATAGTAAGGCTTTATATCTCATTACATACATATTGTTCTTCAAAGATTGCAAATATATAAAAAACAGTTGATAAAAATACCAACTATAGACACCATATGTTCTTCCTAACCTTATCTAATCAACAGAATAGTAGACTTCCTATTGAAATGTCTGCTTTCAAAAACCCAGGAAAAGATAGACTCTCAAAGATTACTGATCTCCTTTAAATTTTTTTTGCAAGAGTCTTGCCTGCACTTCACAATCTGGAAGGCAAGCCATTACCCCCTCCCCTCCCCAAAGTGATATATATACCAATTCTAAGATCAGCATACCTTAGAAGGGAATATCCTAAGAAATGACTTAATATATGTAAGTCCATTTTTTGACCATTTAGTCACAGTGTTGTGAAACTCACTCTACCAGGTCACATCATTTCAAATGGTTACTGAGTAATAATGCAGCATTCGGCCTATAAGATTACAAGGAGGTCTATAATAAATAATCAAAATCTACTTACCTCGAACATGTATTCATCAACACCAAACCAGCGAAATTCGGGTCTATATTAGAAGCACGAAAAGGCTTCTTAGTGAATACGGAAACAGTGACACATATTCATTGAATCATATTTAAGCGATTCGATGAATATGTCATAGGGCAAGGAGATAGTTGGCCAACTTCACAGAGTTGCTCTTTCCTTCCCTATAGTACAATCTCGGAGTTGGTATATTTAGTTAAGGCGTGTGGGGATGTTGCCTTGATTATGGTGTTAAGTTATTTTTTTTAGCGAACGGCCGTGTAAGTTTTTTCCCTAGGGAAAATTTTGATTACGTGGCCATTCGCTATTGTCAGGTTTCATGCATTATGTGTTGACTTTTATGTAGTCGCACATATGCACTTTCAGTCTTATAATATAGACCTGCGAAATTCAATTCTACGAATAATGAAAACTTTCCTAGGGTAAGAAAGAAATTGGCCATCACCACAACTTTGTCCTTTTTCCCATTGTAGTGCGATCTCGGAATAGGTATATATAGTTAGGGGGGTGCGGAGAGCTCACCCCTCTACATTGTGGTGTGTGGGGAGTGAAGCCCCCCATTTTGGTGGGTTTGATTTAGTGCAATGTGTGTTGTGATGTTGTAGTGGCCAAGTGATTACTTACCCTAGTAAAATTTTCGATGTTCGCTGAAGTGTGTTTTGCTGTTTCGGTTTTGATGAATACAGGTTTGATGTAAAGTAGATTTCAATTACCGAATATAGACCTGATTACAAGCATAGAAACCCCACTCTCACATTCTACCTTTAAATATCAGAATAAAATGTTTAATAAGACAAAACATTTTATATATACAAAGCAGAAGCAATTGAAAGATAAACAAAATATAATCAACAGTTATTAAAGAACATACCCATATTTTGAAATTCTTAATTTAATGACCCCCCCCCCCACATATTCATAAAAGCAGTAATGGAAAGTGTACAGCAATCATTATGAGTACCCATATAGTAAAATTCAACCAGTTTTGCACCAGTAAAAGGACAGCACTACTATGCCAACATGTCTTTGTAGGAATCATGTAAACATCTAAATATTACAACCAGCGTCAAACATTATTGTTCAAGTTCTTACATACTTATTAAATCAGTTATGGGTACAAATAAACTCTTTCCAAACAATGAAAGATGGGTTCTGGATATATAATGACTCTGACTATTTATCTGTCACTTGCTGCTAGGTAGACAAAATATAATCAACATTTTTTTTTATTTGCATTGTTATCCAGGTACATGCATTTGTTAACTGTCTGGGGTAGAGTACTTTACCATATGGATCATTTTCAGGCTCAGCCCAGGAGCAGTGCTGGGTTAAATGACTTGCTCAGAATCAGCAGGCAAATGGTGGCTGAAGGATTTGCACCTCGGGCTATAGAAAACAACTTGCTAATAACTTGTAGCCTTTTCCTTTGTGCTTGCTGCTAAACCTGCAGTTATTAGACACATCCAAAGTTTGAAAATATTGGCATCTTATGACTGACAAACAAATATTTGAATGCATTAATAAAAATATATCTCAGGATATGTATCTTTTATCAGAATTTCAGCAATGATAGAACCAGTAAGGAACTACAGTGCTAATTAATAAACCAACGTTAGCTTACAAAATTCATACCAGCATCTAGATATTAGAAATCAAATGTTTATATACTTAATCATTCAGTCACAGGGGTATAAAAACTGTTTCCTGCTAATGAAAGCCAGATACTAGACACACAGTCTAATGAGTTCATCTCTCCCTTGTTCAATAGACAAAATGTTATTAACACATATTAGAAGCGTATCTAAATTTTGAAAATTTCAGCATCTAATGACATAGCCACAAATATTTGAAAGCACTATTAGAACGCTATCTGAGTCAGGTTATGTACCCTTCCACTGATTCAGCAGCTCTAGGAACAGCAAGAATCAGGATGCATGCAAGAATCATACAAACATAGTAGGATCATCACCATTTTCTTGTATACTTAAGTCATTCAGTTATGAAAATATGTGATGAAAAACAGACGATGGTCACATAATCACTGTAACCATTTCAGCTTTCTCTTGCTGTTCTTCCCTTCACCCATCAGCACCGCTTCAGGTGGAGGACTAACATCTTTAACAGAGCTACAATGTTCAGTCTCAAAAGCAGCCATATCCATATCCAGTTGGTACAATGCCTTTTTCTGTCTTATCAATGCTGACTTTGTATTCATAAATACATCTGTATGACTCAAAAAGGAAACACATTTAAGAAAGCCAGAATCATTAATTTATAGCTAATTCTTTGAAGAAGCACATTTTAAGAAAGCCAGAAACATTAATTTATATCTAATTCTTTGAATCTTACACTTTTTCATTGGTTCTGAAAATTTTACCCTGTGCTACAGTGGCCACTGAAATCATAAACAAAATTACTGGATGTTCCTCATCAGTATATGTTTTTGCCAGCTTCCACAGTTACTATAAAATCACACCATAAAGTAAACTCTACAAATATAAGCCATGCTTTATCAAATATCCTCTCTGAGAGAAACAATGGCAGTCAGTGCACCTTCTCAATACTCAACTTCATTTTGCATGAAATCCATGCAGCCATTTTAGATATAACAAATTCCAGGCAGTCAGAACCTTCTTCCCCTTCCAGCACTCCATTTATTCTTAAATTTTCCCACCTGACTATGACCACCAAACACACCAACCGATGTTCATTATTATTTAGATGCCAGATATAGCTCTTGTTTTATCATATACTTCATCTGCATCTAGGACACCAAAGCTTTATTCTTATACCTTATTACCATCATTGACATTATATACTCCAACTATCTGTCCAGCTAAAAATCTGACATCATATATTATCCTTACAAGTGCAACACTAACACCCCATGGAGACAGCCTTTTTGCCATGTTATTTCAATCAATGAGATTATCAGACCAAGCATCCAGGACACATTCATTCATCTGACCATTTTTTCCTATAAAACAACATTGTCTTGATACATTTCTTGATCCACTGCTATCATTATCTAACAATACCTTTATACATCTACAACATTCATTTTGTGTTGAGTAAACAACTTTATCTGATGCTTTTATAGAACAAGAACCTCATAGCACAGTGCAAAAGGGAGAGATCTCCATCCACTAATCACTGTACAGGTAGCCTCATAAAGAATGTAAATTGAGATGGCAGAATCGTACATGATGAATGCATGATTACTGCAAAAAGAAACAAGAAAAGGAAAAAAAACGTCTGCACATGAACTTAAAAGAAATGACTTCTTAGAATGTTTCCAATCCTACCTGTACGAGAAGAGAATAGATTTAGATAAACCCAGAAAGTGTACGAACATGGTGTTATGACTGCATGGCTGGGTGTAGTAGGTGAACACCTAGCGTTATTAATATTATTTCAGCTGTTCTGGTATAACAGTTATCAAATGCAGTTCAGTAGCCAAAATAGGTTGATAATAAGTGATTAATTCTAATGTATTGGTCAGAAGCAATAAAGAGATAGCCTGGAAATCATTTTTAGAAATATTAGATTCTAAATTAACTCAGAGATTAATTGAATGTCACTTTTTTCAAATGTCGTTAATGTCATTAGAAGTGCGCTGCTCGGTTCTCAAGTAATGGATTTGGTTATTAGTTTAGAAGAAGAGATTATTTTTTTTTAATTTATTTAACATTTGTTTCCTGGAAAAGTCTGACTGGGACAGAGAATATTTTTAGTAGAGGCCAGGGGAGAAATGCTCCAGACACATGTTTTTGGTGGAGCAGCCAAAGGAAACCCACATGAACACAGGGAGGGGATGCAGACTCCGCACAGAAGGCACCCCAGCTGAGAATCAAACTGGAGAACCTCTTGCTGTGAGGTGAAAACACTAACCGCTGAGCCATTGTGCCACCCATGATTTGTCACAAAGAAAGTACAAAAGGTTTTTTCTTTTTTGTAATTTCACAATGCCATCTACAATATGTGTTGTTTGTAGAAAGGGTGTATATTTGTAGTATGGCTGGTTAAAATCTGTCCTTCTTCTAATAAATATAAGGTTGATCATTAGTTAAGTCTTCAAACTATAAAACCTCATTTTGCCATGAAGGGCTATGATAGAAAAGTTTACAATATGGAGTCTTACCAAGAGGCATATTATCAGACTGGACCTACATGGAGATGTGCACATTCCTGTTGAATTGTCTGTGTTGAATGCATGACAGGCTCCTTCCTATTTTATCCAGATATGTATAAAGAAGTGGTGTCAGACAGAATACCAGTTATAGTTCAAGACTATACTACGGGATTAGTAACAATCCCAGAGAGTGGTGGGTGGCATATTATCACTTGATGTGTCTTGAAATATGGGGATTTAACATTAAAACAAACAAATTAGATGTTTTCACAAAATAGGTTAGAAATGTGCTATATATAATCATTTCATGACAGATATACATTAATTGCATGTGATTTCACCTAGTAATGCAACATATCAATATGTTTAACACATGGCATCAGTTTCTTATTGTAAATATATACAGTTAAAAACTACTTAACAGTAATTGGTTATACCAGTGTATAAACAAACAACTGGCAACTAAAAAAAATTTTCCTTAAAAATTACTGAAAAAAAGATACAAACAAATGCTATTTGTCACAGGAGATCCCAGGAGTCAACATTTTTAATGTGATAAGTACAATATAAATTGTAAATATTTAAAATTTTCCCATGATACAGTGGAAACAAAATGTCCATTCATGGATGCCATTTGTCAACTATCCATTTTTTTCACCAAGCTTAATATTAAACATATCTGTCTTGCATATCCATCTCAGAATTTGAGTTAAATCTCATCTTATAAGAGGACTCCAGCTACTTCATTTCTTTTTATAAGGTCTGCAGATAACAATATTACTCATATATTCTTTTCAGACAGGACCTAATGAAATTAGACAGTCCTCAAACAGTCGTGTCCAGTCACAGGCCCACTAGCAATACCTCATGTAACTCTGTACAATTCCAACATAGGTGCCATCAGTCTGAACCCTAAGCCTGCTGACAGGTCTGATATCCCAAACAAATACTAGTAAATATCTTTGACACACATGTGGTTAGATACATATGCAGACACATAAAAAGCATATTGATGTATGCCTAGTAGATTATCTTGGATGTACATACTAAGGATAATCCCACAGTTCTTACACACAGTTATTGAATGATCTCCCACAAATGCTAGATCCACCCCATGACTACAGACTGCAATTCTTTATGCCAAATTGACTTCAACTTGTTCTCCAGCAAAAGAATCACCAGGATGTGGATCAACCAGCCATCTTCCAGCTTCCTCCCGTTATCACACTTGTAATCAAAAACATGTGAATATTAATACATTTGGACACCAGGAAGTCTAGTTTCCACCTGGAGGTCCTGTAAAACATAACATAACTTATTTCTGTATTATTTATCCAAGCCTGGGGAGCCATCTTATCCCATTCCCTAAACTTGCATATATGTCACAGCAAAACATTCTTAATTTGCCTGCTATTATACCACTGTAGAGCCCAGAACAAATAGACATCAACAATCTTCCTAAAGCTAATCAGTAGTATTTTGGGGAAGGGAAATGTGGAGTCCCATCAGTCCTCACATAAAACCTCTGCACATCAAATGGAATCCATAGCAGAGGCACATTTGAAAAGCTTGCCATTTTCTTTTTAATTTACTACTAATATTTTAAACCACACAGGGTTTCAGCAATATCTTGAATGAGGTAGTCACTGAATGTCCAAATAGGTGAGGATGAAATTCAAGAAGTCTGAAATAAGGCTGTTAAGTTTGGCAGCTAATTTGTTATTTGGGAAATAGAGCTGATGTTGTGTTGCGTCTGAAAAGAAGAATGAGCTATATATGAGTTATGTTTAGGTAAGACATGCTCTGGTTATCAGACAATATGAAATCCCTCCCAGGCTGTCACATAAATGTGAATCTCCCACTACAAAACCATTTGGCACTGTGCAGTAGGAATGTACAATTCCATGTATGGAGCTGCTAAACTGTCTTCAGCACGAGATGAACAAAGCTTCTTTTTGTTCATTCTTTTCCACCCTCACCCTCTTCACCTGAGAAGACTCATTACCCTTGATTATAACACAATAATTCTTTGCATCAAAACCCCACATGGAAGAGTTTTTGACCACAGCAGCACAAATGTGAGAAAGTGTATTTTAATCATCAAGGGTCTCAGTGGAAGCTCTAAGACTAGCATGTGTTTTATACAGTGTTGTGTTAGCTGGTTCTTTTGTTTTACATGCTGCTTTTGATTTTGTTATTGAACCAGCTTTTACCTGCTCAGTTTGATTCTGTTTCCTGGTATCTTTGTCTTCCTGCTGAGTGGGACATGGCTGAAGGAGGGATTATTGAGCTTAATTACAACCCCAGTGGAGCTGTGGATATGGCTATCGCTGACCATCTAGGATGAACATTACAGGTCAATGGTAATCCATTACTTTTTTTCTAATGTTGGAGATGTTGTTTTGTAACCAAAGCACTCTAGTGCTGAGTCACAAGAGTTTAAGGAAATTTAAAGAGGTCTGGAAAATAATTTGTTTAAATACAAATGGTTGCAGTGGCAGAGACTGCAGTTAGAGGCATGCTTACACCACAAAGTTGTTCCAAGCGGCCTGAGGGTTTTAAGGATGCCAACACATGGCAACACATATCCTTCACTGCTGAGAGAATGGCAGACACTAAACCTTGAATGTAGCTTTAATTATATTAAGCTTCTGCTTAGGTTCTTTTATAGGTTCATAGGTTCATAGGTTTATACTAGGCTATCTGCCCTGGGGCAATTATAAGCCTAGCCCGATTCTGTATGGCTTACGCCACCCCTTGATTTGAGTATATTGTGCCCTTTTTAAGGTTTATTTTACTGTGCCTCTGTCTTCTTGAAGAGATTCAATGAGGTGCTCTGCCTCACATGAACTGGAATTCTATTCCAGAGTGAAGGGAGCCTCTGGGTTATGAACCTGTCCCTCCAGCAAGTTCTATTTATTTCTGTGCTGAGGTTCAAGTCCCTCGAGCGTGTGGCTCTAAGGGATTTAGATTTACTGAGGTGGAGCATGTCCATTAATTCTGGATTTGACATAGCTTTGTATGTCAGGCATAGATCGCCTCGAAGTAGGCGGTATGCAACTGAGTAGAGCTGGAGTTTTTTAACCGAGCAGCATATGGCATCTGTTTGAGACCCTTGATCCTCTTAGTGAGATACTTTTGGGGTCTTTCTAATTGCTGCAGGTGTCGGATAAGGTGCATCCCAAAAGGGGCATTGTATTCTATGATGGGCCTGATGAGGGATGAATAAAGGGGCACGATTACCTCTCTTGATCTAGATGTGAAACCCTTCGTGATGAGGTGGGTTATGTAGAAGGTCTTTCTAACCACTTTGGCAATGTGGTTTTCAAAGGAGAGATTGCTATCAACTTGGGTCCCCAGGTCCCTAATAACTTTCTCTGTACTTAATGGGTTTCCGCCTATGTGGTAATTTGTGGGCACATTGTTTTTGCCAAAGGGTATGACTATACATTTTTTGGCATTTAGCTTTAAACCATGGCACTGGCACCAGTTATCTGTCTCTGTGAGACCTTTTTGAAGGATGTTTGTGTCAGCTGGAGAGTTGATTATGGCGCCCAGTTTGCAGTCGTCTGCGAACTTGGTGAACCATAGTCCTCCCACGTTTGCCTGTACCTCGGAAATGTATATACTGAACAAGAGTGGTCCCAGGACAGAACCCTGTGGGATGCCACTTCTGACCGGTTTCGAGTCTGACATGGCTCCAGCAACTCTCACTCTGTGGGTTCTGTCTTTGAGCCAGTTTGCGACCCATCTTGTGACATAGGGGTTTATATTTAAGCTGGATAGCTTATCTATGATGCCCGAGTGGGGTATTGTGTCAAATGCCTTTGCAAGGTCCAGATAGGCTGTGTGGACTACCTTCCCTTCATCTATGGCTTTGGTGACTGTTTCGAAGAAGTCACCAGGTTCAAAAGGCAGGATCTGCCCTTGACAAAGCCGAACTGGGTAGGATCTAGTGTCTGTAGGTCCCCAATGTCTTTGTTTATGAGCTCCATGATGATCCTCTCCATAGCCTTGCAGACTAAGCTAGTCAGGCTTATGGGGCAATAGTTTCCAGGGTCCGTAGAGGCTCCACCTTTGTGGAGTGGGACCACTGTTGCTGTACGCCATTCTCTGGGCACATATCCTGTAGTGAGGCTAAGATTGTATAGCTGTTTTATTTGAGGGATTAGTTCCTCTTGGAGTTCATGGGCAGCCTTCACCTGAGCATCAGAGATGTTTGGGAGGCAGCCCTCTGCCGGGATAGATACTTGCTCTTTTGGGGGGGAGAAGTTTGCACTGAACCTGTCTGCCAGGATATTGGCGATGTCTGTGGGTTCAGTGTATTTTTTGTCGTTTAGAATCCACTCAGAACAAGTCTGGGAGTTGCATCCCAGGTTTCTAACATAACTGAAAAAAGCCTTATGATTGTCTTTGGTGTCCTGTGCAATTTTTCTCTCGAAGCTGGCCTTGGAGGATTTTATGAGGGATCGTAATTTTTTGCTAGTACTAATCAGAAATGCCTTCCCTATTAGGGATTTTGCTCTATCATGTAGTAGCTTCCTCCTTCTGTTGTACAGTTTATTTATGGCAGGGATCCACCAGACTGGACGCCTGCCTTTGGATGATTGGGTGTTGGTTTTGTTTGGGATAGCATGATCCATG
Source organism: Protopterus annectens (assembly GCF_019279795.1). Classification (NCBI taxonomy): domain Eukaryota; kingdom Metazoa; phylum Chordata; order Ceratodontiformes; family Protopteridae; genus Protopterus; species Protopterus annectens. The sequence goes on along the minus strand of NC_056725.1, from coordinate 1,132,882,866 downwards.
CATTCCTGGAGATGTCCGTAGAATGCGTTTATATAGGATTCTGCAGTTTGGGCCATAGTTACCACTGGCCCTGGGGCCTTGAAGGATTCCACTTCAGTTTTGAGAAGTGAGAAGTTCGCTTTTGAGAAGTTTTTCACTGTGGTTTTCTGGGCTGGGGGTGGGGTCGGGATGTGGACATCCAGTGAAATTAATTTATGGTCTGATCTTACCAATGAGGGATATACTTCTGGTGTGGAACATAGAGTCCCCATGTTGGTAATGATCAGGTCTAGTATGTTGTCCCCTCTTGTGGGAGTGGTGACTAGTTGTTCCATAGCATTTGAGTTTATAATTTCCAGGAACCTTTGGGCTAAGGTGCTGGGGTTTGAGTAGTGCTCCCAGTCAATGTTTGGGTAGTTGAAGTCGCCCAATATAATGGTGTTCGGAGAGATCTTCATGTTCTCCAATGTTTTCAGGAAAGCTGAGTGGGATTCCTGACTTTGAGATGGTGGTCTGTAGGATGCTATAAACTGAAAAGCAGTCTTGCCCACTGTTAGTTGCACATGGATGGTCTCCGATACTTCGTGCAATGCCACTAACCTGGAGATGTGGATATCCTTGATAAATATGGAAACTCCCCCTCCTTTTGTGGTTTGGTCCGGGTTTTGGGGCCGAAAAGCATGATATGAGGTATAGCCTGGTAGTGCCGGGGTGCTCTCTGGAGCCTTGAACCTGGTTTCTGTCACTGCACAGATATCGATGTTCTCCATACTGAGGAGAGCTTCGAGTGCATGCATCTTGAGGTTAAGACTTTTGGCGTTTAGCAGCATTATCCTTAGTTTCTTGTTCCTTGTGCTGTCTATGGGGGTGGGTTTGACTTTTGAGCCTTGCCTAAAAAAGGCACTATGGGGGTGGCAAGAGCCTTTGCCAATATCTGAAAGCCCAGTGGTGACAGTTGCAAGCCGTCCCTAGCGAAGCAACGTGGCTTGTCGAGCATGTCATCCCAGGCTGACAGACACTGGATCCCCTTTGAATGACACCAAAATTTTAGCCAATTGTTAAAATAGATCATTTTGTCTTTGTACTGTGGCAACATTCTAGGTGAGGGTAAGATGCTGCTCAAGGTCAGGGTCATACCAGCCTGGGCTACATAATCAGAGAGCTCCTCTATGTCTCTTTTCATGTAGTCCAGGGAGGTACGTCTCAGGTCATTCACACCAGCATGTATAATGACTGAGTCATATTTGTATTTACTTTGGAGTGACCTGAGTGCTTTGGAGTGACCTGAGTACTTTGGAGTGACCTGAGTGCTTGCTTAACCGATTGAGTCTTCCGTTCTTTGTGATATTAGGAAAGGAATTGATAGAATTAATGACTTTTATGTCTCAGCTTCCTGCAAGCATAACGTTGATGACATATTTATTGATATTGGTTCATATGAGAAATGCCTACAAGAGGTCAAAGTGAAGAAACTGGCCAGGGATATGGCAGATTTTTGGGATGGACATGTTTTTTCATGGCCGAAAACTGATAAATGTTTGACACATGCTTCACATTCATCAGGAGGTGTTTGGAAATGTAAGGACTGTAATTCTGCTTATTTGACTGATAGAGTTAATGAAGTGTTACAAGTGTATGGTGCAGAGCCTGACAATGAACCCTTTAATGGGAAGGAAACTGCTCCTGCCTCCAAGTCTGACAGTGTGACTGGCTCTGCATCGTACTCTGATAATAATCTACCTCGTCAGACCATTTCCACCAGAGCAGGTGAGACTGCAGCATCCAAGAAAGTTCTGAGTCATGATACCCAGGACATATTGTAATCCAGAGAATCTGGTTCTGCTAGCCAGAATACACAGTCTACCACCACCCCTTTTTTGCAGCTACAACTAGCCGAAATGGTGAAAATGAACAGACAAGATGGGAGAGGGCGCTCATACAGTCAGAACAGATTTGGTTGAAAGAGACCACAGGTATCAGGGCAACTGGAACAGCTGTAAAGAGCAAGATTCCACAGACCTAGTGGTTAATATATCTTCCTTGACTCTGAGTAAAGAACAGCATGAGGTACTCAACAGGGGTCTTTCTTTTATTCCTGCTAGAGGCTCATCCTTACATGAGGTCCTGACTGACTTAAGACTGTTTGTTTGTAAGATCGCGCTTAGGATTCTTTATGGTAATAATGCTTATGAGCACGCTGGCTTTAGGAAGCCTAGCCAGTTTGTTCTGATCAACTCTCCTTTGACTGAGGCATTCTTAAAGCAATGTGAACATGACATTTATGAGTACATGAGACAGAAACATTGTAGGAAGTTTCTTAACTTTAATGACATTCAGTTTAAGGCACTTTTTAAGTTGATTTCAAATGAGCATGTTTATGTGCACCCTGCAGATAAAGGTGGTGCTGTCGTGCTTATGGATACTACTAAATATCTTGAAAGTATGTATTTAATGCTAAATGATGCTGATACTTATACTGAATGCCATAAAAGTGACATTGCTAAGGTTACTCATAATGTGCATACTAGGATTCATGAACTGTTAATGGAAGGTGTAATAAGCATAGATTTGTATGATTACTTTATGGTTGAATTTTCTACTATTCCAATACTATATGGCCTTCCTAAGATTCATAAGTGTTTGAGTAACCCACCCATGAAACCCATTGTCTCGGGCCATGGGTGGCTGACTGAACCTTTGTTGATCTATGTTGAAAAGCAGTTACGCCCTGTTATTGATAAGACAAATACTGTACTTAGATACATAAAGCACTTTTTGATGGAACTGTTTAATTGGTCTTACAGAAAGAGCATTAATGATGTTATATTGGTTACCATGGATGTAGTATCCATTTTTACCATAATTCCTAATGAGGTAGGAATAGACTTTGTTAGGCTGTTTCTTTCTAACAACTCTGATTATTCCACAGGTCAGATACACCTGATATGTTCATTGCTTGTCATTATACTTAGTAATAATGTTTTCATGTTTCATGACAGCTATTACCATCAGAAGGACAGGGTAACCATGGGCACCATGTGAGCAAACAGCTATGCCAACATGGTTCTCACATACTGGGAGTCTATATATGTTCTAGATAGAAGTAACTTCTTTCTCCAGTACATCTCACTTTATGTACGCTTTGTGGATGATGTGTTCTTTGTATGGACTGGCTCAGTAGAGACCCTGAATGAGTTTGTGGACTATTTACATCAGACCACTGATTTTTTAAAGTTCACATTTAAGCATTCCCAAACCTCGACAGAGTTTCTAGATGTTTGTGTCTTGAATACCCATGATGGTTTTGATACTTAGCATTATAGTAAACCATGCAAGAAAGTTAACGCACAGTACTACCAGAATATGCATCCTAAGTATTTAAAGTGTAATGTGCTAATAGGGCAATTTTATAGACATGCAAGTCTGAACAGAAATTATGAGAATATGCTTTCCTCTTCTGATACCCTGAGTGAGGTTTCGCTCTGGGGGGTACTCTGAATATGAGATAGGGATGGCACATCATGAGGTTCCATCACATAGAAATGATTTGGCTAGACCCTATTTTTCTAACTATAGTGTTGACACTGTGGTAAGACAGAATAATAATAGAAATGATTTTAGAATGTATGCTACATATTCAAATGACATTCAACCAATCTGTGACATCATTAGGAAGCATGGCATATTTTGACCACAGATGCAGGGACTTCCTTGGTGAAGTTCCACACTTTTGCTATAGGAATAATAGCTCCATTAAGAAACTGCTGTGCTACAGTCCTCTAGTTAGCAACAGACCCTATATCTCAGTTAGGAAATGGACACATCCATGCAGATTATGTAACATGTGTGAGTACATTCAAATTGATGATACCTTTTTACATCCTGTTACAGGACATACTTTTAAATTAATTTTTTTATGCCAACTGCACTAGTAGCAACCTGGTCAATTTGACTGTGATAAATGTGGATGTTACTATGTTGGTAAAATGAATCTAATGTTGAAGAATCATATCAGGGAACACTTATATGAAATAAGCAGATCTGACAGTAGGAATGCTTTATATAAGCATATTTATAAAACTGGTATTGAACACTCTTTTAAGTTTTTTAGTTTTGGAATTATTAAATATAAGAGCCAGAGGAGGTGATATTAAAACAAAAACAGAATAGTTAAATGGATGTTAATTTTACAAGCTGTCAAAGGGAAAGGATTAAATGAGCATATACCTTTAAAACCCTTGCTGAGGTCACATGACTTGACCAGGTGACTTTGAACTTTCTTGACTGTATTTAAGCACTGCTTGTTAGTTTGTTTTTAAATCTGATGAAGCACAGTTGGTGTGAAAGTCCTCATCTGTTATATACTTTTTGCTATTTTTATTTTTTTAGATTAAACAAGTTTTTTTAGATTAAACAAGTGTTTTATACAGTGATGTGTTAGCTGGTTCTTTTGTTTTACTTTATTAGAAAAAGTCCTACACTCATCCCTACCTTCATAAAAGAGGAATTGAAATCTGATATAGACCAGAACTTAAGCAGACACCCAAATATTTTAATTCCATTCCAACCCACCTAAAAATAATTCTAGTCTTTTGTACTGTGGTACATTTAATTCAGAAAATCTGTTTTATCTTCATTTATTTCAAATCTTGAGATTCTGTCAACCATTCTTATCAGGCTAAGAAATTATCCTATTCCCCAATCTGGCTACTTATGATTACTCAACATATGTGCTGTAGACATAGGAATTTAGCTACATGTGTTCATTCCTGGTCTCCTCAAATCTGACTGTCTCACAGGTTGGGTCAATGACCCCAGTGACTCCAGAATATAACAAAGAGAAATAGACAAATATGACACCCTTGCCATGATCCCCATGAAAGAGAGATAAAAGCTACAGCCTTTAACTTTAACCTTTACTCCTCACCATTTTCTTGGCATATCAGTACATCTGAGACAGAAGCTGGAAGTTAAAGACCTAAACAGGAAAGACTAGACAGCCCTACTGAAGACCTTTTCAGTATCCACATTTGGTAACAAAATAGGATATTTTTGATGTAAGACTTGCTACATTACCAGTAAAGATTTCTTTTTATTAACTCTAGTCAGTGCCAGAGACCAAAACCACAATGATCTTAAATAATTAGTGATGAAAGAAGGGTAGAAAGTATAACTCATAATCAATGCAACTAGTTTGTAATCATGATCTAGTATTAATACAGAAGGCACAATTTCACCATTTTAGAGTCCTTACTACCCCTTATGCATCATACACATTGTGTACTCCTTATTGTTCCCCTAGCAGTGACCAGATGAGGCAGAACAACCCTCTGTCTCACCAAATATAATTTTAATAGAAGTCCATCTGGGTTAGCTGCCTATTTTAGCAGCCTTCTTCAGGACTACCTTAATTCGCTCCTCATTTACTGTGGCCATCTGTCTACTCAATTGCTCCTACAAACACAGGATGGCTGAAAACTGGCCATTAATGATCATCTCCTATACAGTATCCCTCAGTTCTCTGACTCTATCACATGACGAACCAAATAGTAACAAAATCTTTCGTCTAAGTTCAGTCAACATTCTTTTTATCGTGTGTTTATTGGTTTCTTTTTTAGCTCATATTTATGTAGATCATTATTTGTTGATATTGACATTTATTGAAAGTCATATTTTTTCAGTTACTTTTTGATGGAGTTCGTAAAATACTTTTAGATTTAATTGATTGTTACTGTAGTTTTAGACCATTTTTGGTTTCTGAATCATTTCAAGCTTTATGTTCATACTGCAGAACCTGCTTTTGTCAAATTCCATTTTTATAATATCTGTTGTTGCTTTTGAATTACAATTTTTTTATTTGCTTTTGAACTGACAGTGAGACCTCTGATTTTTGTGCCCACTCTGCTGTCCATATTAATGTTTACCTCTTCCCTGCTGCTGTGCAACCATGAGGTTACTACATATTAGTAAAGAGGTGAAGGTAGCAAAGCCCTGCATAATGGGTGAAAATAAAGTTGTCCCCTGGAAAAACACTTATTTGTAACAAATTTGATTGTATTCATTCTTTTTTAATCTATTGATACATCTATAATACAGTGATTCAAAAGAATGCGGTCAAAGCAAGAACACATTCATTATTCTTCTGGGATCTTCCAAAATCCATCTCCCCAATGCCACATGGATTATGCAGTCCTGAAATTCACCTTTGTTGAAGATGAGCTACATTTTTACTTGACCAACAACACATCTATTTCTTCTACTTTATTTATGCTTTGCTGATTGTGTTAGTCCACTATGCCTGCAGCCTTTTTTTCGGGGGAGTCTTGAGTTGATATTGACAAGAACTAGCTCATGAAACCTAGTCTTCAGCACCTTTAACTTTGTAAGACGTTACTGTATAATGAGCACTACGCTATGAAGTCTGTTTTGTAAAAATCTGGTAGTTGTACTAGTTGCAGCACTAGGGTGAAAAAGTGCTGCTTCGATTTCAGCAAAGGTATTTGCTTGTGGTTCTACTTCAAAATAAATAAAATGTTAAACAATCAGTCTGAGATTCTACATGGAAATTGTTTGGCTTAAAACCAAAATATAACTTTGATTATACTGAAAAAGGCAACAGAAATGTTTAGAAATAAATTGTAGAAGATGCAGTAATTTAATAGTAACAGATGAGAAGCTGTGTGGTATTGCAGTTTCCTTGCATCACCAGGCCAGATGGAGACTCTTAAATGGTCCTCTATGTGTCAATTACAGTTCTCTTGGATCATTATTGATATTTATTATTAAAAGCATTAAACCTATGTCATGGATTATTTTGACCACATCTAAACGTAAATGGCATTTTCAGTAATGTCCTATAGAAAATAATTTTGGAGTTTATTAGTCAGATTTCAAATAGCCAGCTCATTAGTTTTTTAACCAAAGCTGATATGTATGTCCCAACAAACTTTTCCTCCATACTATACTAGGGTTAGTTGTATTCCTATAAGTGGAAAGGAGATGCATGGCCACTCCAGACAAATTGCAATAGTACAATCTTACTGACTCAAAGGGAACTTTAAAGAAATAGTTTGAAAACCTTGTTTGCACCAGAGTGGAATACATTTGATAATGATGAGTGGTTATTTCCTGATAAATAATGAATCCTTTTTCACATATAAAAACATACTTTTTCCAGTAGATATTAATTGCAATGTAGATATTAGTTGCAATATTTCTATTCTACTTTAAAACTATAACACACTAGATTTTGTACTCTTAAGTGGTGTTTGCCTGCCAGCTAAACTCCATGCTGGTTTATCTTGGGGAAAATAAAAGCACTTGTTATAAAACTTCAGACTTTTACATGACTGCGGTCAATTACAATTAATGGTAAATAGAGTATCAAACTGTCTAAGCTGCATTGAAATGGATATCTAAAATTTTCATAAGAGTAATATTTTATTTACTCATCTTCATGGCATTTCTCTTTACTTTTCTTACCCATAAAAGCTAACACATGAAGAAAAAAAACTGCTTAATCAATTCCCTGAAAAAATTCTGGAAGGACATAGTTCAATTACCAGGAAGGAAAAATTCATATAACGTGACATTGACATTTGCACCATCATCTAATTTTCTCTCACAGTTTACCAATTTGTTCATGATCGTGAATAATGGTCATTAGCATTCCGCTGTGCTATACCTATTGAGAAAGTGTAAGAACGTTTTTTTTTTATAAATCACTTTTTTAAAATCGTGAATGTAGTCAACAGACACAAGAAGAAGCAGCCATAATCTAAGGGAGTCCATCTATCCATCCATCCATCCATCCATCCATCCATCCATCCATTGATCAAGTAACTACAGTAAATACTGAGTAAAGATCAATAGTCATGATCAGTTGTGCACATATTCACAAAATATTACATTAATCAACAATTCCTCATCTTAAATAACCTGCATTGCATGACTTTCTATCAAATTTACAATCATTAATTTAAGAAAAAAATCACTAACTGTCCCTCCTCAAAGACATCTGTGCCTCCCCTTTGGAAATTGCTGCAGTCCCTCATCCATCTCCACCTTAAAAGAAGAATCAGTTCTGTCTGGGGAAGCACGGATCACCCTCTTTATGGGTCATGTAACTCCTCACATGCAGTAATCTGACTCATATTCCCTTGTACTGTCCCCCACCAGGTAACCTTCAGAAGATCAAAAGCTCAAAAAGACTGAAAATCAAAATACCTAAAACTCAAAATATTGAAAATGGAATTTGCCCCTTCTCCACTGCTGTGTGATCTTGCACTTGGTATATAGAAATACCAGTGGGTGTGGGGGGCACAACCCCCCACATGAGAGGTGCAGGGGGGCTTGTCCCCACATTAAAAATGTTTTCGATATTTTGAGTTTTAGATATTTTGATTTTCAGTCTTTTGAACTTTCGATCTTCTGATATGACTCCCCACCATGCATTGCCCACATACACTGAAAACGTCCCCTCAATATTCCTGCATGCAATTATATCCTCACAAAATCACCACATTCTGTTCCCTCATGTCTTTCCTCCTCTTCTTCTCCAAGTTATGAAAATATATAAGCTCCTTCCAAAGAATATTCCAACTTCCTAATTTATCCAAATGCTCTTCATGATTTTACACCCACAGGCACAATGTAAAACTGCAAAAAAATTATTTCCCACTCTACCATGTGCACATCCTCTGAAATCAGTGGCTATCAAACATCCAAATATACAGCCACAGCTCCTACAAAATGGATAGTTTACTAATTCTTCCTTCAATAATACTGTTTTCCAATTAAGTGCGCATCCATCCTCAACAATTTTACAATCTCTAGCTATCAAACTTTACACACATTGCATCATTGACATCTACTATATACAACTCCAGTGCAGTTATGTAATATCTCACATCACCACAGACCGCCATGTATGCACAAACTCATAATACTACATTAATAGATTTTAGCCTACAAGCCCATCCATGGAATACCTCATTATGTTACACTACTCCATATATACTACTATATATATGTTTGTGTGTGTGTGTGTGTGTGTGTGTGTGTGTGTATGTACATATATATGTGTGTATATATATATATATATATATATATATATATATATATATATATATATATATATATATATATAAAAAACACAGCCTAATGTAATGGCCAGTTGACCATGTTGACCACTGTGTCACTCACCTCTTTCAGTGATTTCAATCATGTATCATTAGCAGTGATATACATATACAATGCACATTAAAGGAACAGCCTGGAAGTTTTTTTTTTTTTTTTGCCTTTATCCTTTTTAACACCATATTTTCAGGGAAAATATCAGAAACATTATATATTTATCTATCCTAAAAACAATTCCTATCATAAGTAAATGAAGAGTAAACATTATCCTTTATACCCCCCTACATTTGAATTTATCATTAATAACAGAACCAGAATAAGAAACACTCTTTCCCACTTCTGGAACATAATTAAAAAAGACCACTCTGTAATCCAAACATTATTATTAAAGCACAATATTTAAACTTAATATAATGACCTGGGAAACTAATGAGGCTACAGAGCTCCTGCTGCACCATGCATTATCCATCTCACTTATGTTCCTCCCCAGTCGTGACTTTTTATCTAACCTGATTCATACAATGCTCCTATCAAGTCAGTCCTCCCCTAGACTATAGTGTACAATGTTCTCTTTCTCCATTAACTAGAACAAATGTCTTGTGTTGCTCTCTCTAATTTTCTGCCACTGCTGCTCTTTTCTGTAACCTGCATGATCCCCGACTCTGTTCCCTAAATTGTCAAAATTATAAAAATACTGCTAACATGGAACTAATGCCAACTGTTATGTACATTAATCTGAAATAGTACTAATAGTCATTTCTCCCTCTTCAACCCTTTTTCTGCTAAGCCCCATCTTTCAGATAGACATTTCCCATACTTTCTTCCTCTCACAAACCTCACCTCAACAACTTCTTAATCCACAAGAATGCTTCTGCCTTTCTGACCATGTTTAGATTGTCTCCTCTCTAGTTTTTTGTTATCCCTCTTTTAATACAATTTGTCACAAACTGCATTTCTACCTTCTTATCTTTGGACCAATTAACTTTTCTCCTCCAACAATCATAACAAACATGATGATCAGCTATCCTTCACCTGCATTTTATACAACTCAGATCATATTTCACTCATGCCTTGTCAGATTCCACATACCTTTGGACAAAACTATAATGCTTAAAAGTTATCCACAGCTGGCATCCTACACTTCTAGCACAATGCCGTCTCCCAACATCTGTCACTCATTATTTTTTAGGGGTTTAATACTGTCTGTGCAACGTATGCATGTCTGTGGTGTAAAATGGTCACACCCCTCTTAGCTCCTTCACAATGGCCAAAGCCTCTTCCCAGAATGCATCCTTGTCAAGCAGCATATTTATTTTTCTAGTACTATTTTCTCCATGGTACCCCTGCATATTTGTTCCTAACTCCTACAAATCATACTGTTATAAAGCACATCTCTTTTTTACTTGTAAATGCCTTCTCTTATCTATTCACCATACCCTTCCTTTCTACCTTTTCAGTTTTTCTCTTACTGCTCCTGCTTGATTTTATACACCGAAGTACAGTAAAAGCTCTGTTTTCCTTCCTATAATTTATACATTTGCCTAATGTCCCTGAAACTCATAGAAAAAATCCTCCCTCTCCTTCCAGCTCCATCAGATCCTTTTCTTCTCAAATCCTAAAAAAAAAAAAAACAACAAAAAAAAATATCTTCTTCACCTGCCTGGACACCTTTCTTTGCATAAACTAAGGAATCCTAGTAAACCATTCTTCCTTCATAACCTTATTCTTAAAACATATCATAACCTCCTTGTCTGTGCACCTCTGAAATCCCACCCCCCCAATACTGACCTAATGTTCCCTGTTTTCTTCTGATACGATGCTATAATCTACCCATTTCATCTAGTGGGCTAAAATCCTTGGCCTTGTACAACTCATAGCCCCCTTGTTTGTTTCGCCACCCCATGGTGTATGCTATGTCTCTTAGTCCTACTGATTTTCCTTAATACTCATATGTCTACCTAAATATGCAACTAACAACAATACCATAGTCCTATTCTCCTCCACTCTAGAACCCAAGTTAACCATCTCTTCCCACCTATCCATCATGTTTCTAACCTCATTCTAAGACCTTCTCAAGTTTTCTTCCCTGATTACTTTAATTGATACGTATATACTGAGATGCAAACATTTTTTCAAGGCTCCCTACTGTAATTCTGAATTGTGCTATTATGAGTCAGAAATTATGCAAAAAAGTACTAAAATGTCAGAAAACAACATGCATTGCAAGTTGTTTTTCTCTTTCTCGCTAAAGTTGTTTTATGCAAGGGACAAGCTGTCTTGCACACCCTAATGTGGGGGAAGGCCTCCATACCCCCAAACTTATATACACTAACTCCAAAATCACTATATCTCAGGGAAAAGGGAATACTCTGTGAAAAAGCGATATTTGACTTTTTATATCACTCGTTTAGCCTAACTGTTCTCAGGCTTGCAGTTACCAGTCTTGGAATATCAAATACTTACCATTTTCTCCTTAAAAATGGATTTGCCTCCTATACATGCCAGCAATACTGATAATTGCATCTCTATATCCTCCACCACCAACATACATCAAACATATGGAAAATGCCTTCCTATCTCGTTCTCCTCCAACAATTCTCTTATTCTCTGGACCAGCTTCTCCATCACCATCAAGATGAAGTAGGAGACAGAGGACATCCCTGTTGTGTGGCTCTCTTCAAAAGCACACCTTCTGTCCTTCCACCTTTATCCAGTCTTCAGACCCAAGCCTGCTTATACAATCTCCTTGATCTTCTCAAATACTTTATTTTTGTTACTCGCTGCTCTATAGTTCTAAAAATGTTAGCTTGTTGAAAGCTTTTTGTATACCCATTAGCACCATCCCAGCTTTACTCCTCCCCTCCTTTTTTGCCCATCCCACAAAGTCCAGTAGAACCAGCCAGTGGTTCACCAAACAGACCTGACTATCCCCTAATAATTTTGGTAAAATCCAGTCTAACCTTACCTTTAATACCCTTGTAAACAGTTTTCCATCAACATTACATGACAATACTGATAAGAAACTAGATGGATTTTCATTATTGTAATTCCCCTTTAATAACAGCACTACAATCACATCCATCACTGAACCAAAAATTCCATCTTCCTCCAAAATCCTGTTAACTTCCTCCACTAATGGTCTAGCCACCTGTACCCCCCACACACTAATTTATATAATTGATTGGACGCCCATCCAGTTCTCCTGACTTTCCTTTTTCTTGTATCTGATTGCTGCTTGTACTTCCCCTACTATAATATTTTTATTCAGTACCACACTGTCCTCCTAAATCTATTGGTCCAATCCCAAAATTCCTTTCAGCTGTACTTCCACAATATGTAATTGCATATTTAATGCCTTGAAAATATTTCCACTGTCTCTATTATCACCCGCTCCTCCTACCTATTCATTCTTTATTGCTCCCACTTCACCTGTTCTTTAATTTTCCACATCAACTTCCTGGTGTCCACCTCCCCTTTCAACCACCACCTAGATCATGTTTTGGCTAAGACTAATCTGCATTTCTTCAAATTCCTTTATTTGCTCCTTTAAATACGTGTTTTCTACTTAGACTTCATGCCTTCTTCTTTTTCCAATTTCTCCTATGGTCTCTTTAGCTGGCACTCCTAATCTGCTGTCTCCTGTCCTCTGTTCATTTTAGCTGCACTACTGAAGCCCATGATCCCCTAACCAAGCTAATTTAACTCCATTCCATCCCTTTCTCAAGATATACCCCTATTTTCTTCTATCACCTGACCCACCATATTTTGCAGCCAGTTTCTGAAGGGCATTTCCATTTCCCTGCATTTCAGTTCCGACCCTTATGTCTATCTACCTGTTCCACCTACCTAGACTTAGCCAAAGTGTGATCAAACAAACTCCTTTTTAGAACCTCAACCTCCTGCATCTTTCAAATTGTTACTCTATCCACATGTATTATATCTAAGCAACTGGCATTTTGTCATGCCCCTTAACCAAAATTAAATAAATAAAGACAGACTCATTTGTTGTCTTCTCAGTACACACATTCCCCAAATCTGTCCTCTGTATTCAATAATGTCAGTATTCTCTGAGATCTTCTATGAAGTTCCCAAATGTTTGTCTTATCCTAGAACCATATTAAACCCCAGTCAATAATTCTGCCCTCTTCCTTCCTTAGTCTCCCCACTGATTTCAGACAATCTCTTCCTACCTCTTCTTTATCCTTTGGACCATAGTATGACATCATTACCATCTCTTCATTATTTCCTTCTCACTATCCATCTCCCCTCTTTATCCATCACAGACACATTTTTCTATCCACTTTAGCCTTACCATACCTAATATTCTGTCTCGCCCCTTTCCCCATTTTGCACATGCAACTATAACTACTTATAACATTTATTCTATAACTTTCTGACCCTCAGCTTCAACTGTTGTAGTAACAGTATATCAGCCCCTCCCTCCATAGTCTGGCAAATATATTTCCATTTTAGATGTATTATTTATACCTCTAATATTTCTTCTGCCTGTTATTGTACACTCTCCTGCTTCTCTTCTAGAGTTAGATCTGCCAAATTTTGGGATAGAGCCCCAAGGCCTACTTGCACCCTCCGAAGCCATGTGCAACACCTGTCAGCAGTAACCATACAAATAGTAATGGCTACCCTAACATGTAAGGCTCTTCTCTACCATATTTCTTCCCCATTACAATCACCCCTATATTATAACGTTCCTACTTGGTTTAAAGCTTTATGATACCACCTCCCAAACTAACTCCTGTAATGTACTAGAGCATTTCCAACCTGTTTTGTTAAATTCATATTCCTTTCCCCCTAAACTTGTCCTCCTCTCCTCTCTCCTTACTCTTTACTGACTGGATCTTTCCTTCCTTACATTAGCAGTGCCAAACGAGTTCCTTGATTGGTTTATAGACCTTCTGTCTGAACCTAACCATTCACCACCATTACTCTCATTACTCTGAACTGTAATACATTTCTTTTTGAATTCAACAGAATAGCCTTACCCCTCTTCTTACCACTTCCAAAGATGGCCCACCCTGTATACAAATACTAAGAATCTGTATAACAATCCTAACTTTCTAAAAATTAATAAATAAATAATAAAAACATTTTCAATAATACTTGCACAGTTTTATTCTGACCCTTCTGACACTTCTCCTCACCAAAAACTTCATTGCAGAGGGGCATCCAGAAAGTCAATGAAGAACTCAAAAACAGTCAAAGAAAAAATCTGGAAAGGTCTACCCTTTGATCATTGTATGAATTAGTATCCATCTTCTATCTTCAGGCTCAGTACAACAATAACTGCACATTTTCCTGTCTCAGCCATACAGCATTACTGATTCCCTAAGTTTTAGCCACCAGCCTCAGTTCACTGCAGCTACCAATGTTCCTTCAACCACTCCTTCATTGAACAGCTCCCTCTGCACCAGCACCCACAATTCAACTGTGGAAACAAAACAAGGTGCTCACAGTGATTAGTAGTGGTAGCACGGACATTCACAGAGTCCATAACCTCTCAACATACTTATACTCAAATACTTAATTAATTTTCACACCCTCTCTCATGTTCCATTCTACATAAGATTGTCTCTGACCAGTTTTGTGATGCTGCCTATCTGCTTACTATTCTGCTTGACTAAGGATCTGAAACATGTCATTTTCCTGCCACGGGTGTTTTCAATACTGGATTCTCCTTTCCCACCATCAATCTATGTTTTCTCCAAATCATCTAGAGATCTAGTCAACTTTTTCCAGTGCCCATCATTTTTCTAAAGGGATTGATCTCTAAACCTCTCCATAAGCTGTCTTTGTTTCCACACTTCCATTTAAAGGTCACATGGTTACATCTGAGGGACAGATGTGCATAGGGGATGTTGCAGCATATTGCCCTACATTGGTGGCAGCTCAGGCATCTCCAACCCCACCTCCCCTTTGGTTCAGGCCTCCTAAAAACAACATCTACAGCTGCCATCAGGGATCACAGCAGAACCTGCCCATGCTACTGCACTCCCTCCTAGGACAGGGAACACCTATCCTCCCCTGCCACACTGTCAGTCACCCAAGCTACTAATCAAACTGGGGTCACCTGGGGTCATAGTCAAGGTTTTATCATTCTTTGCCATATATATATATATATATATATATATATATATACACACACATATGATGACTGCCTTCTCTAAGGTCCTTTCGCAATATATTAACCTCTGCCACAGGGATAATAGACTATTGAAGATAAATGGCTACTCTCTCCCTGCCCATGTTCCAACTCAAAGGAGTCAGCTGTACTTGCTACCTGGTTTTAAGTGGTAAGACATCTTCCATCACCTAAACAATGCAACCTGCAAGCATAAGCCTCTTCTGTCATGCTGCTTGCTGGTCCATCCATTCACTGAATACATAGCTGTGGTACTTTACAAGCAATTGCCATGGTTTATAATAACTTCTTGACTCCTTTTCAACTTTATTTGTCAATCAGTATGGCAGCCAACAAAACAAAACAAAATTCCTCTACAATGTATGCTACCCACTCCTACACAAAGTGTACTGGGACTGTTCCAGCTAGCCCCTCTCAGATACCTATAATCTTGAAGTTATCTCACGATTGCCTGTTTCCCATGTACCTTATGCAGTAGCCAGATCTCTGCTGTATGCCTTAGTTTATTAATCTCACTAGCTTGCCACAGACTTGCCACAGAATCTTATCTTCTGATTGTTATACTTTGTCAGTTGCACCTTGCATGGTCAATTTAAAACTGACATTCTCCTTCCTTAAGGAGCTAATCTCATGTCTCATAGTCCCCATGCTTGATGTGGGGTTGCCCAATATGGAGACAATTTAAACTTCTCATTTATCATATCTCCACAAGTGCCATTTTTATAAATAACTTGCAAAATTATGTTTTTCCACACTTCAAAGCAAATATGCTGATATGCACTCTCCCCACACCTTCTTATAACATGAAGCCTCAAAGACCTGGGATGAAGAATAAGGATTAAACAGCCATTCTGGTGTTGGATCAAGGATGTCCTCTGTGGAATCTGATACCTCAGTATATTTTCACATACATGCAGTTACAGGAAACATTTATATTTAGAGCTATCTTTTATTTTTCCTGTTGTGTTAATGGCTATTCATAGGTTCATAGGTAGGTACTAGGCTATTGGCCCTGGGGCCTATACAGATCCAGCCAAAAAGGTACCCTGGCTTTTGCCATCCAAGAAAATTATTTTCATATGCCACTGTTGAGCAGAGCCACAGAGGTGATCCCCTGGGTGAATTTCTTATTTCCCATTCAATCATCACGATTTTTCTTGAAGAGTGCTAATGAGGAGCTTTGTTTGATACAGATAGGTAGTTTATTCCCAGAGTATGGGAAGTCTCTGGAGCAGGAATCTATCCCTCCTGCATGTTCTGTTTATTGTGGTGACAAGGTTTAGGTCCCTAGAGCATGTAGCTCAGAGGGATTGGGATTTCTTTAAGTGGAGCATGTCCAACAGATATTCAGATATTAGCTGGTGCACTTAGGGTTTGCTTTTAATTTAAATTAATTAAGTGTTAATTAAGTGTAATTGTTTAATTTGTTTTAGTATATATTAGCGGTACTATGTCACCAATCTGATGAAGTAATTTCCTTGGGACGAAACCTGGGTCATTGGTGATTTTGGTGCTGCTATTTTGGAGTGTTCACTGTTTTTATGCGTTTGGAATAAACCTGTATTTACATCTTGGGCAGTTTGGATATCGTTCATTCAGTCTATCATTGAAGTTAGTACTATCCAGTACAGTTTTTGGTTCTCAGTTGGTTCTACATGGAGGACAGTACGCCTGCTGCTGACATTATGGGTATGCTCCAATGCATTCATGAACAGTTGGGTGAGCACACAGTTCAAATACAAAAACTGATGGAAAGGGGAAATTCTGAGCATTTACCAGTTTCAGGCAGCAGTTTGGGTCTGCCTTTAACACAATGTACTCCAGAAATTGTATCTACCAACATAGTGAGGACAGGTACTAGTGAGATTTGTGATTTGGATTGTGTAGATAAGGGTAAAACTAACACCATCTCGGAAAACACACAGTTACTGCAAATAAAGGCAAAATGGAAAGAAAATCAATATGAGTTCCAACAAGACAGTGTTCCTATGTTCAAAAGGAAAAATGTGCAAGTAAGAACTTTAACAGAATTAATGGTAACCTTTGAGAAAAAATTATTTAAGTTAAAGAGAACACATATTGAAAATAGTTATCTTAAAAGGAACATAGAACTAAGGATGGTACCCAAGGGCCTACAGGTCTGGCGCTACCCCAATGGATGTGACAACATCTGGACATGCTAAATGATTTACACCAACTATTTGATGAAACTGGTATCAAAATATTGGGGTTAATGATAAAACACAACAATAAGAAAGTAGACCAACTGTTAGAAGAGCTTGACGACCTAAACACCAAAATTACCCAAGATTTGTTGTTTGTGCACCATTATGATGACTATGTCCATTTAATTGCAGACATTGACAAAAGCTGTGAGGCAATTTACAACAAAAAACTGTCGAAAATACAACGAGACATCCAAGTGTATGAGGAAGGGCGTATATATCTGTTTCAAAACAAGGAAACAGTCAGGGTTACTGAATCAGATAGTTCAGCCCACCGGAAGAGGAGACGTGATGATGTCATCGAGCGTGGACAACTACCTGAGAACAACTATCGTCGTCGAAGTGAGGAGGACCCTTTAGGAGAGGGCCTAAGGCGTTCGGAACGCCTACGGAACCAGGAAACAAACTACGAGGATCATCAAGCAGTTTGGATGGGAGCGCGAGTAAAAAACAAATCCGCGAGTGGCCAACCAAAGGGATGGACAAAAACTTCCAACAGGCAGTAAATACGCCTTATGAGATTGTTATTGCCCACAAATGTGAATCCACATCCGTGACTGAAACACCTTGTACGCCAACTAAGGTAAACGCACTTTTCAAAACTTTTGGCGATCACGGCAATGCACTGTACTGCAATGAATTTGAATTACTAAACAAGACAATATGCAACAGTAATGCCAATAGAATGTTTTCTTTGTTGGACACACATAATGATGCATTTAATGTTGTAGCATACAAAACAGCAATTTTTGGTGACCATTTGACTGTAAATGGGGAAGGCAGGGGTAACTTGTTGGAATGTCATAATGAAGCTAATGGTCTTTTTAACTACACGAACAATGACATGCGAGACAGTATGGAAACAATGAATGTTACAATTGATGGTAATATTACCTGTGAATCTAGTTTATTGAATTTAAGTATACATTTGTTACCTAATGATCCTAATTTGCACGAAAAGTATGTAAATAGTGACAATATAGGGCCTGACATTCATACAGACCAAGAATTGGTTTCTAATTTTGACAATATTGATGTAACAACAGTGGACCAACATTTGAGTTTAGCAGATAACATATCCGAGGTAGACATAGGTCAACATTCAGATGTAGAGAGTATTGTGAATTTTTATGAGGAATCATCACATGGGGACATCATTTCAACCATCACAGTTTACTGTGAAGGCATATTAAGTAAACCCAAAATCATAACAAACACAAAGAATGATTTTAAAGTGTACAATTATTCAAATATCGAACTTAGTACAAAACATGCTGATTTTTTATCAAAAGGATTTAACTTTGTGCCAAGTAGAAGGGGGAACATTGTTGATTCACTAATAGACCTAAAACTCTTTACTCGAAAGATGAACCTTAAGCTGAATGCTGAGATGGACTTAATTAATAGTAGTCATGGAAAGGACGATAGAATATTAAAAAAATCCAGCCTTTTTAATCCTGTTATGAATCAAGTTGTGGCAACTTTTGAACATATTTGTGAGTATGAATACAGGGAACATTACAGGTATAGAGAGCATGAAAGTAAATTTAATCTTACAAAAGATGAGTATAGTATATTGAAGTTTATTGGTAACAAGGATTGTATATGCATAATGAAACCAGATAAGGGCAACGGGGTTGTGGTGGCTAACAAACAAGATTATTACAGTATTATGATGTCCATGTTGTTAGAAGAGAATTATAGTGAAGTCAGCATAAATGAAATTAACATAGCTTATCAAAGGATAGACATGGTCTTGGATGATATGGTATTCCAAGGAGAGATTATTGAATGTGAGTATGAGTTTATGCTGAATCAATATCCTGTTGTAAGTGCTATCTTTGGAATACCTAAAATCCACAAAGGACTAAGTAATGTTAAATTTAGACCAATTGTTGATGGGAAACATAGTAAAGTGAGTTTTATCAGCCAGTTTTTGGACCAAAAATTAAAGAAGGGTCTTGAAGTTACACCACATATAGTTAAAGACTCGTGGCATTTTCTGGAAACCATTAAACACTGGGATATACCAAAAAAGTTTTATTTCGTAACTATAGATGTTTGTAATTTATTTAGCGTGATTCCACATGATGTGGGGTTAGAATGGCTGGAGGAACAGATTTATGTTACTGGGGTCTATGAACAAGATAAAGTTAACACATATGTTAGACTAATGGAACTAGTATTAAAAAACAATTTCCTATATTTTGATGGCCTTTATTTTAAACAATCTCATGGCGTAGCTATGGGGGCAGCTTGTGCCCCCATCTACGCCAATTACATCATGGCCTATTGGGAAAGAGAGTATGTATACAAAAGTGAATATAGTCCATATATTAACATGTATATGCGATTCCTGGATGACATTTTTATTATTTGGACAGGAAACAAATTATTATTGGACAATTTTCTAGATTACATTAATAACACTGTGTGGTTTTTGAAGTTCACATATTTAATCAACACTGAGAAGATAGATTATTTGGACGTTAGTTTAATTTATGACAAAAAAGAACATAGAGTGAAATCAACTATATACAGGAAACCTACCTTCTCAAACTCGTATCTACATTACGATAGTTGGCACCCTAACCATCAGAAGAAAGCCATAGTTAAAGGGCAGATGGTTCGAGTAGTACGTATGGTTAGTGATATTGTGGACTTTGAGAACGAACTAGATTTTGTAATAGGAATGTTTCTCAATAGAGGGTACCCAAATAGATTATGTGAAGACTTGAAAAAAGAAATTGCTTTTAAAAGGAACAACAAGATTATGGTTCCAATTATATTATCGGATGTAGATCAGTTTGGATATGCCACCCACAATAGAGAACAAAATACATTTGGTAACGATACCATTTTATATATTTTAAGGTACAACAGGGACACTGAGTTTATAGTCAACATTGTTATGAAATATTGGGATATATTTCATAAACATAAGGAGGAACAAAGGCTTTTTTCACTTAAGCCCAAATTTGTATATAGGAAGGATTGGTCACTGAAAGATATTTTTGAAAGGAGTATGGCCGATGGTAAGATCATTAGTAACAAACCCAAAGGTAACTATAAGTGTGGAAGATGCACTACATGCAAACATATTTGGACATCGGGACACAAAATTTCTGTTAATAACTGTGACATTGCAATTAATGGTCATTTTGATTGTTTTACTAAAAATGTGGTGTATTTGGCCGAGTGTCAACAATGCAGGGCATTTTATGTTGGAAAAACCTGTAGAAGGTTCAGGGATAGAATAAAAGAACATTTGCTAGATATACAACATAAAAAAATCTGTAAATGCCCTAGCCAGACACATTATGACCAACGGTAGTCATAATTTTAAGTTTTGTGTCATACAGCAGGTGATTTTTGACCAACAAGGTAGAATCACCCAGTTCCATTTAGACATGAGCGAGCTCATCTGGCAACTTAGACTTGACGCCTGCAATAACCCAGGCTTGAATGAATTTCTTTCAATCAAGCCCTGGCTTAAAATAAAAAATATTCAAAACATATAAATTTTTAGCCCTTAAATATCAGCAGCGTGTGAAGAGGTCATTATTTATAAATTCTATATATTTATTGAGATAATTGTTGCCAATTTTATTGATTTTAAATCAACATATACACACACACAACACATACATTTTTAGAACAAATAATCAAACATATAAGTGTAGGATGACATATTTTTTAGTTATGTATATTAATTCTATACACATTACAGCTAGGTTTAAGTAGTACCTACTAACCTTGTAAAGGTAAACCAATGAAGCAAATTCAGATATTAGCTGGTGCACTTAGGGTTTGCTTTTAATTTAAATTAATTAAGTGTTAATTAAGTGTAATTGTTTAATTTGTTTTAGTATATATTAGCGGTACTATGTCACCAATCTGATGAAGTCATTTCCTTGGGACGAAACCTGGGTCATTGGTGATTTTGGTGCTGCTATTTTGGAGTGTTCACTGTTTTTATGCGTTTGGAATAAACCTGTTATTACATCTTGGGCAGTTTGGATATCGTTCATTCAGTCTATCATTGGAGCATGTCCAACAGCTCTGGGTTTGACATAGCTTTGTATGTTAGGCAGAGTTCACCTCTGAGTAAGTGATATGCGACAGAGTAAAGCTGGAGTTTTTTTGAGATGGTCTGCATAGGGCATCTGTTTGAGGCTGGTAATCCTCTTTGTGAGGTATTTCTGCAGCCTTTCCAGTTGTTGTAGCTGTCTTGTGAGGTACATGCCAAAAGGGGTGTTGTACTCTATAATGGGTCTAATGAGTGATGAGTAGAGGGGAACAATGACCTCTTTTTTTCTGGATGAGAAACCTTTTGTGATGAGGTCTGCCACATAGAAGGATTTTCTGACTACTGTGGTGATGTGATTATCAAAGGAGAGACTACTGTCCACCTGTGTCCCAGATTCTCTTATCACACTTTTGGTGTTAAGTATACTACCACCTATGTTGTAGTTCATGGGTACAGAGTTTTTAACAAAGGGGATGACAGTGCACTTTTTGGCATTTAGCTTGAGGCCATGGCTTTGACACCAGGCATCTGTCTCAGTGAGGCCCTTTTGTAGGATGTCCACATCATTAGGAGTTTCGATTATGGCTTTTAGTTTGCAGTCATCTGCGAACTTCTATAGCCAAAGACCTTCTGTGTTAGCCTGTACTTCAGAGAAGTAGATACCAAACAGGAGAGGACCCAGGACTGAACCCTGTGGTACTCCACTTGTCACTTGTCTGAATTCGGATTTGGAGTCGGCTACTTTCGCAGTGTGGGTTCTGTCAGTGAGCCAGTTGGCAACCCATCTTGTGACATAGGGATTTATACCAAGTTTAGTGAGTTTATCTATAATTCCAGAGTGGGGGATGGTGTCAAAAGCTTTGACAAGATCTAGATAGGCTGTGTGAACCACCTTACCCTTGTCTACATCTTTGGTGACTGCTTCAAAGAAGTCTTTCAGGTTTAGGAGACATGATCTGCCTTTTACAAACCCGAACTGGGTGGGGTCCAGAGTATGGAGATTACCAATGTCTTTGTTTATAAGTTACATGATGATACGTTCCATGGCCTTGCAGACCAGGCTCATCAGGCTAATGGGGCGGTAGTTCCTGGGGTCCATGGTGGCTCCCCCCTTGTGGAGTGGGATAACCGTCACTGTGCGCCATTCAGCAGGCACAAAGCTTGAGGTGAGGCTATGATTGAACATGGTACTTAGGTGGGGTGCCAGTTCATTCTGTAGTTCATGTAGAATGCAGCCTGGGATGTTGTCTGGTCTCATGGATGCTGTGTTCTTGGCTTTGGAGAGTGTGGTTTTTACCTGTGCAGCCGTGATTACAGGAACTTTGCATTCTTCCGGTATAGAGATGGGCTCATTAGGGGGTGAGAGGGGGATAAAGTTAGCACTAAACCTATCTACCAGGATGTTGGCAATATCATTTGGGTCTGTATATTTAGTACCATTGTGCTGTAACTCAGAGCAGATCTGAGTGTTGCCATTGAGATTTTTGACATAGCTATAGAATTCTGTGTGGTTGTCTTTAGAATCAGTGGTGATTTTGTTTTCGTAACTAGCTTTGGAGGATTTTATCAGGGATCGCAGCTTCTTACTGAGGCTGACCAGGGAGCTCCTCCACTCATGGGATTTTACTCTCTTTTGCAACAGTTTCTTTCTTCTGTTGTGCAGTTTGTTTATGGCAGGGGACCACCAGATCGGCTTCCTTTTTTTGGAGGATAGCGTCTTGGTTCTGTTTGGGATAGCACAATCCATGCACTCATGTAAGTGCTTATAAAGTGCAATTGTGTAGGATTCAGTAGTCGTAACTGTATTGTCCATCTGCATGAGTGTCATGAAGTTCACCACTTCTGTCTTAAGAAGAATGAAGTTGGCTTTGGAGAAATTTTTTACCATGGTTTCCTTAATGGGGGGTGGGGCAGGATGTGGATATCTAGGGTAATTAGCTTATGGTCGGATCGGACCAATGAGGTGTTGACTTCAGGTGTGGAACACCGGTCACTCATGTTGGTAATGACTAGATCTAGGATATTGTTGCCCCTGGTGGGGGTGTGGATAGGTTGATCCAGGGCATTGGAGTTTATGAATTCCAGAAAGCATTGAGCAAAGGAGTTGGTACATGAGTAGTTTTCCCAGTTAATGGTGGGGTAGTTGAAATAGCCCATTATTAGGGTGTTTGGTTGAACCCTAATATTTTCCAGTACATCAAGAAAAGAGGAGTGGGAATCCTGGGGCATGGTGGATGATCTGTAGCAAGCTACAATTTGGATTGCAGTTTTGCCCAGAGTTAGTTCACTTGGATAACCTTTGCAGCATTATGCTGAGCAACTAGCCTGGAGGTGTGGATATCCTTAATGAATATGGACACACCTCCGCCTTTGGTGTTCCGGTCCAGGTTACATGGCCGAAAAGTGTTGTATGAGTTATAGCCTGGTAGTGCAGGGGTGCTCTCTGGAGCCTTGAACCAGGTCTCAGTCACTGCACAGATATCGATGTTCTCCATTTTAAGGAGTGCCTTGCGTGAGTGCATTTTGAAATTTAGACTTCTAGCATTGAGTAGCATCACTCTCAGTTTTTGCTTACCTGTTCCTGTTACAGTGGTGAATTTGTCATTTGAACCTTGCCTAAAAAGGCACTATAGGGGCGGCAAGAACCTTAGCCAGTATCCAGAATCCCAGGGGAGTCAACAGAGGAAGCACACAATACTGAGTTGGCCATTGTGTTAATCCAGAGTCACTTTTCAAGAGCGATACCCTGGCGAACCAGCTGACAGCTTTACCTTTCATGTGACAAAGGGGCAGTGATGCCTGATGACTGAGACGTGAATTTAACAAAGCTGTGCTACAAAAATCAGGATAAATATTATGGATCTTATTTTTTAATTGGAAAATATGAGCTGTATTATACCATAAATAACCAAACAATAAACAAAAAATTTCAACAAATAACAATCAGCCCTATCAGTCAACACAGTTAACCCTTTTTTACATCTTCATATACTTTCTTATAACCTCAAAGCCCCATTCTTTGTATTCATTTTACATTACTTTTTCAGTCTTTATTCAGTACAGAACTTCCCTCAAACAGTGACCCCCCAGTCATTATATAGTTTTGTGTTATTGAGTAGACACTACATTTCATTGTCCATGCTGAGAAACCAGGTCATCCATTTATTTTGTTTCCTATGTTTGCCCTTTGGATGCTTTATTGACTGATCTGAGTCCTCTATTTGTCACATTATTTCAATTGCATCATCCTTTGATGGAACCACAACTTGCTTCAGTTTACCTCAGTTTTCCTGTTACTAAGATCAAAAGTTTAAACAATGCAGTTTTTAATTAATCTGGTTAAGTCATGCACCTTTCCTTATGAAATGGTTTGTTAGCCCAGGTACTATCAAAAAATTCTGAAATTCACTTCTGTTTCATAATTTACAAATATATGCCTTCAGTTCCTAAGCTCATCTTCTGATTTTTTAGTTGTTTATTAAATCACCCATTGTTGTGTGCAGTTACTGTTTGCTTTGTGTGATTACTGATTTGTTTGGCAAGTCATATGGGGATAAGGGAAGATGAGATACATATCTACACACACACACACACACACACACACACACACACACACACACACACACATATATATATATATATATATATATATATATATATATATATATATTCATAGACACACACACACACAAACACACATAAGGAAGCAGAGTGGTACTTAACAGGATTATTAGACTACTTTAGAGGATTTTACAACACCTATACCATTTTGAAGAAGTGTCTCATCTTTGTAATATCCACATATTCTCCTGTTACAATAAGTGAAACAGTTTTAGCTAGAATGAGTAATATTTGTCTACCATAGGAGGTCTGTAGACCAGGAAAGACATGGCCTCCAAAATCTCTACCAACAGCCATCAAATTGCAATACCAGTCAGAAACAAATGTCTTTAAAATGATGGCTCGTTAATTGTACTTGATGTCATCTGAAAAACTAATAAACTGAGCATGTAATATTTAAACCACTTTCTATTTTGTTTAGTTTTAAGAAATTATTGTATACCAATGTATACTCATGTGACAGGAGTACTGATGTATCATCTGCTTTACGTTAAATTAATCATACCATTCCATTTTTTAGGAGAGATAATGATGTTATGCTTATCTCATTTTGTAAACTTAATGGTAATATATTCATTATTTTGGTAAAAAAAATCAAAATAATGTAATATTGTTGTTCTTACATTTTAACTAAAATGTGTCAGTAACAGCAGATCAGATTCAAGACCAGTTGTCATGTCTTTGCATCCCATGCACAAGGTACAAGGTTTGAGCCTGACCTCCAGCCAATGCCTGTTTGAAGTTTGCATGTTCTTTTTGTGTCTGTCTCTGTGGGGTTCCTCCCACCTCAAGAAAACATTCTGAGTCTTTCCATCCCAAACTCTGACCTCCTGGACTCATGCTAATGATGGGAGGGATGCATGTGCCCCTTCTGGCCAATGTGTGCCTGCCATAAAGCCCAGCAACCCTGAGTCAATAAGATACTGGTTAGCCAGTGTCCAGTGGCACAGCCTGGTTTACCTGGGATAGCTCTGTTGAGTTAAAACTGGATGTAAAATAAATCAACCTGGTAAACATAAACTAAGAAATGCTACACTCAATTTAGGTTCACTGACAAGACAGAGCTTAGAAGTGGGTGACATGATGGTACAGAGGAGACTGGACATCATATGTATCCAAGAGACAAAATGGAAAGACAGTGCAGCAAAGCCACTTGGCTTGGGATTCAGAGTCTACTATTCAGGAGGAGGAGAGGCTAGAAATGGTGTGGGAATTGTGGTGAGAGAGAGGTTTCAGGAGGCAATGAGGGATGTCATCAAAATTAGTGACAGACATGGCAATAAGACTTCAGACTAATGATAAGACAATATTCATAATCTCAGCCTATGCTCCACAGCAGGGTTGTGATAGTGAATAGAAGAGTACATTCAGACAGCAGTTGCAGGACCTACTAGATAAAGCAGGACAACATGAATTAGTGTTGAGAATGGGTGACTTGAATGCACATATCAGGACAGACAGAACAGGATATGAGGACTGCCTGGGCAGCTAGAGATAAGGATAGAGTCCAATTGGGCATTTCTAGACTTGGAGAAAGCATATGACAAGGTCCCAAGAAAGCTGATTTGGGCAATCCTGTGATAGTTTGAAGTCCTAGAAACATTGGTAGAATTAATGCAGACTATGTGGAAGGACCCAATGAATCAAGTACAAATAGTGTTTCGTTTCACAAAGGGATTCCCAGTGGGAGTTGGTGTGCATTAGGATTCAGCTTTGAGCACACTGCTGTTCATACTGGTGATGGATTACATTAGCAAATGGGTCAGAGGGGACAGATCAACAAAGTTACTGTATGCAGACAACGTGGCATTACAGGCAGACTCTGAGCAAGAACTTCAGCAAAGAATATGGGAATGGAATGCAAAACTGACGTCACATGGGATGAAAATGAGTACAGCTAAGGCAGTGGTAATGGCATCAAATTGGGGAAATCAAAAGCAGTTGAGAACTGAGATAGAAGGGAAGATAGTGGAAGAGGTTAATAGCTTCAAGTATCTGGGAGGGGTGGCTGAGGAGAAGGGATGTCTGAATAAAGAGGTCAAAGCAAGAATCAGAGGGGATACAGCCATCTGGCATAGTGTATGACAGAAGAATGCCAAAGAAGCTGAAAAGTAAGGTTTACAAAACAGTAGTCTGACCAGTACTGCTGTATGGTACAGACACCTGGGCAGTAAAGGTAGTGCAGATGAGGAAGCTAGAGCTGATGGAAATGAAGTGCCTGAGAAGGGTGATAGGACACACACAAAGAAATGAGGGCATAAGAGCAGAAGCCAAAATAGCTCTGATAGCAGAAAAGATCAAATCAAACAGATTATGGTAGTTTGGCCACATATAGAAAAATAGAAGACAATCTAATGAAGAAGATTTGAGACAGACAGGAAGAAGGGAAGAGGAAATTAGCATGTGTAGCAAAGAGGTGGATGGATTGTGTGAGGGAATATCTGTGACGTGGCATTGAATCTAGAGAGATGGCGGCATTAACATGACACCCCAACCCCATATAGAAAATGGGGAAAAGGGGGTTGATGATGATGACCCGATTCAAATGGTAACTTAACACCAAACCACTTGAAAAGTTTGAAAACAAACCCCATGAAAGTAGCATATCAGTTGTCATGATGTAAACATATTTGTATACATAAAACAAAATGACATTAGCTTTAATAAGATTTACATAACATGGGTAAATGAATTCTTCTGGGCATGCTAAACTATAATTTGTACCATAAATAATAAGTTTGCTCCTGTTTTATTTGTTAAAATTAATTTGATTGTTCTTAAAATTTATTTACATTATGCTAGACACTTTTGTTGTAATAAGATCATATTGGTTTTATACTATCATGCCTAAATAAATCCTCCTTGTTACACCGAACTCCCTTCATTTGCATGACAATATAGCAACACAGAACAGACTACAATAGTGACAGTGTTTGATGCAATCCCCGAAAAAAGACATGAATGAGAAGAAAGTCTTCTTTTATAAGTAAGCATAGCCCCTTATTAGGTATTTTTGAATTATTCAATTTTCAATGCTTACTATGCATTTCAGTCTATTTCTGGGATTCAATAAAGCATACACGGAGTGTAAGAATAGTGCAGCCGCTCCTGCATGGAATATGGGCGCCGAATGATCCAGTAAACCATCCTCAGAATGTACATGAGCTTGGTAGCACTATTCCTGCACGGACAGTACTGAATAATGCAAATTACCTCATTTGCTGGTGAAAACCATGCAAATGAGGTGAATTAGCAATTCAGGAAGCAGGCAGGCATTCATGCATGAATAGTGTTACCTGCAGGAATGTATTCAGCTACTAGCCCATTACTTTTCTGCAAATATCAAAACGGAGGCATAACAGCTCAACTAAAAGCATGTATTATAATCTTTAGGCATGCTAATGGCCTAATATATTGCCATTGACATGGGAAAATGTTGCAAAATTATAAAAATAAAAGTTAATTTTTTTTGGCCATTCTCAGCTGTTTAAGCATAGGGCAGCAGTTGCACAAATATGATTGTGCTGAAAATATAAAAAAAAAAAGTTGAAAAGGCAATTTTAAGTGAAATATGCATTTTGCCATTATAGTCTATGGCATGCAGAATCAAAACAATACCAAAGAACAGTGACTGCTAAGGAGAAAGGCTCTGGTGTAGTGCAGTAACTAGGGATTAAAGTAGTGGGGTATGCTAATGAGGGAAATTTACTGAATCACAAAAAGAATCTAAGTGCCAAATTGTACCTAACCGTGTAGGTGTTATAAGTCAGTGGTGTAAGCAGGAGAAGCAGCAGACTTGAAAAGGGTGTGTGTCATGCGTGGTGTAAGCACATTGGAGCTCCAAGGCTCAGAGTTAAGCTTAGCTAAGCACAGCTAAGCAAGGGTGTGTGTCTGAGGCTATATTGACTTATTCCATGAAATGAAGAGTGTGTTCATATCCAGGGAGGGCCATTTCTCAGTGTTTACATTAGCTAAACAGGTTTGCTTGGTGTGGACCGGGTCTAAAACAAAAAAAAAGAAAATCACAAAATAAAAAAGCTGGAAATAATAGGACTGTTTACATTTGGGCACAGAGTTTGTGTGGTCTGCCTTGGGGCTTAAAAGGGGTGGAAATGGGAAGGGAAAAAATGCAAAAAAGGAAAATAGCAGATTAAAAGCAATCAAGCACAAATTACATAGCTAGCAGGTGGAATGCATCATAGTCAGCCAATCATACAGGCAGCATCTGTAGCACAACGGTATAAACTATGCAAACCCCTTACAGTCTGGTTTTTCCCACAAACTCTGCACCATTGGTGTACACATGTGGGGGAACTTTAACCAAAAAAATGTTAGGGGCTGCCATTGCTTTGATCCATCAGTATGTGCTAGAGGCTGAGGGAAGTGAGCATGACAATGCTGACAACCACCACAGACCAAGGAGGAGAATAAGACTGTTCAGACCCAGGGTGACTTACCAGGGGCTACATGATCTGGAGATAGTAGAGTGCTACAGGGTGGACAGAGACATACTGCAGCAAATCATTGAGCTGTGACAGCCTCAACTCAGACCCAGAGCTAACAGAGGGGAACCCATCCCAGTGGATACCAAGGTATGTGTAGCCTTAAGAATAATAGCTACAGGTACTTTTCAAAGACCTACTGGGGACATCATGGGGGTCTCACAGGCATCTGCATCCAGGGTACTCCACCAGCTCCTGGATGCCATGCTACCACATGCCAGTGAGCACATTTACTTCCCCAACACCCATGAGGAGAGAACCAGCAATATGTGTCTCTTCCACCATGTAGCAGAATACCCGGAAATACTGGGTGTGATAGACTGCATGTACATCCACATCAAAGCACCACCCAGTGAACAGGATAGGCTCTACATAAACCACAAGGGCTTCCCCTCCATCAACTGGCAGGTCATGTGCAATGTCCAGGGCATTATCATAAATGTGTGTGCTGACAGCCCTGGAATCTATCACAGCTCCCACATCTGGCATTCTCACAGCTGTACCAGGCATTTGCCAGTGGGGGCATCCCATATGGCCATCTGGTGGGGGATGCTGGCTATGCACTGGAGCTGTGGATGATGACACCCATCAGTAATGCACACACACCCACACAAGAATATCATAATGAGGCACACACACAAACCAGGATCATAATAGAGCATGTGTTTGGGATGCTCAAGTCACAGTTCCACTGCCTTGACATATCTGGTGGAGCCTTGCAGTATTCTCCAGCCACATGTGCATACATATTCATAGTATATGCCATGCTACACAATATGATCCTGCGGAAAGAGCTGCAGCAGGAACAGCAAGGGGAAAAGGCCACACAACCCCCCCACCATTCCCAAGGTCCCCACAGGCACAGAGGGTCTCAGAAGAATAAACCCCTAAGCCCAGGGACTGACACCTCTCTCTGACTCACACACACAGCAAAATGGATGACACACACATCACATTAACTGTAACTTACCATGTGTAGGCAGTGTGCATTGTGCATCCAATATAGGCAGCCCTCATGCACCATCCTCACAGCTGCTGCAGGCACAAGATAAGTCAGTCTTCTTAACAATAAAGGAATGGATTACTATGTTTTGGTAGCATATCTATGGAAATGCTGCATGCATGCAAGGGAATGGGGTGGCCTACTGGGAGGGCAGCAGACAGTTGACAGCTATGTGGGACACCAGGAAATGTCTACACAATACTGACTTCCCCACACTATGCAGTATCATTTAAGGTGACAAATCCCGCTGCAGTATATGTGTGGGGCCAACTAAGGGGGTCATAGGTCACATGCTTGGATGTCACTGTGGGAATCCTTTACTCACTCGCAAACTCACACAGCAAGTCAGCCATAGAAAACCATAAAGGAATGTCTGGCAAAGGCATACAAATGGCCACAATTATACAATACCCCCTACAGACTTACACAGTGATAACACAGCAAGCCTTGCAGTTGCAGTAAGACTTTCTGAAGGGTATGAAGTCTGAAACTCAATTGTATGGCATTACAATCTAACCTGTGGTCTCTAGTGATATGCCTCTATTCTCCAAGACAGGGCACAATACTATGCAAAATGGAACCAAAATGTAAAGTCAATATCAGCACAGTCCGTTCAAATGTGTACTGTTGACAGGTGTGACCCCCCCCACACACACACACACACACAACCACCCATGTTCACATAAAAATCCAGTAACATGTAAGTTTGTAGCGTAATAGCAGGAGAGCACACATTCCCAGGGCTGTCACAATCAAAATGGTAACCTGTTGCATGTCCACTATATGCAGGGGTCAATGAGCTATGCATGTCTGTGGGGAATACTTGTCAGAATGTTGACAGCAACTTCTCATGGCTGCTGTATCCTACAGCCTAGTTACAGTACTGTGGTAGACAGGGAAGGCCATGTACCATGAAATGCAGTGCCAACCATATTGCATGTCAGCTGCACATAGTGTGGGAGTTGTACACACTGTCCAGATGTCAATATCCATCACTGCCAGGAAGCTGGACAGGTCATGTACAGGGAGCCACACATATGAACAGTACACAGGTTGGAGTAACCTACATAGTGCCTACCATACCTCACAACTGTACAGACCTTTTGCAGAATGTGCAAAGGATTGCATCGTATCTGTGGTGTCTTTATTCTGAAATAGTGGTTGTCTGGCAAATCATTGGCAGACCACAAAAGTCTAAAGTCCGAAAAAAATTGATGGATTGTAGTGTCTCAGACTTCATACCCTATAGAAAAATGCATGCTAATGTAAAATCTATTATTGTATCACCCTTCCAGGTTTGTAAGGCTAATAGTTACAGTGGTCTGTATATTTAGGCCTTTGTCAACCAATTACTCATGGCTTTGTCCAGATGTCTGGCTCACATATGTAGAGAGTTATGGTGCCTAGTAGCACAGTAGGGCATTCTGTCACTTACCATTGTCACCCCAGGCAACTGCCTGGCAGCCTGGGAACATATGAGTGACAGAATGCACTGGTTCACTACAGATGGCCTGCAGCAGTCTCATGTGGCCTACAGGCCTCTGTCAAAGGTCCATGCCTCACCCATAGTGCCTTTGTAGGGAATGTCATGGGGTCCATACTACCAACATAACACAGTCACCAAAATGCAAATATAAGGCCATGCTGCTAAATGCTAGCAACATTCCTCTCAATCTTGTAGAGGAAAAAATCTGGACAAAGCCATACATAATGGTGGGATAAATGCCCAGTTTTAGGGACACATTTGACATATTGGTCTCATAATGGTACACAGCTGATAGAATAACAGAGGAGGTGTGTAGTAGCATGGATGTCATGAAGGGTGTGAAGTCTGATACTCTAATGTTCTTTCAGTATTCCCTGACTGCAACCCTGAGTGATTTGCAACAAATGTGATAGAAAACCACAATATTAACGGAAACCGACCATATATATGAGGCATGCATCTGGATAATCTGTGAGATTTTGTACAGTTGACAGGTATGGCCACACCAGGATATGATCAGTCAGGTAAGAAGAAAACCGCACAACCCAGAGATCCCCAGCCAGCATATCACCAAGAAGCTGGACCTTTTACACAGCTTCAACAGTCAATCGCCACACCTCCCAATTGGCCAGATTGTGCAAGAATGTCTAGCCTTTACATCATAATATAGGTCTGTGCATCATCCATCCTGTATTTCTCTGGTAAATAACTGTGATGATCCGATTATGTCGTCAGTAGGTAATGACACAATACAGTACAGTGTCAAACATTACATATGTCAGAAAATGTCTGCTAAAACAAACCCTGTCACTCAAGTAGCTCGTACATTGATAAGAACAATAGTTACAGTAACCCCCATATGTTTGGCCCATTGTTTCCCCATATTGGCGGTCAATCTCCAGATATCTTGCACAAACAGATTGCAAGGTATGGCTGTAGCACACAACACCCTGGACTGGAGCACAACTATACTTGCAATGGATTCCTACACTTACTATAGAAGGTCATACTAAGCATGCTTCTACACTTAGAAAAGCCTATGTCTGAAACCACATTAGACTATATATCTCTGTATTGTGCAAATGTCTTTGCATACACACAGCTATGTAAGTATATATATATATATATATATATATATATATATATATCGGCGACATATTACAAAATGTCAAGCACACACACATCGACATGGGGAAGAGAAGGACAGACAGAGAGAGAGTAAGACACACAGGGAGACACACACAGACAGTGAGTCATGCACAGGGATAGCCTGAATGGCATAGAGTGATGTCCTGCTGCAGACACTTGCATACTGGTTGTAAACACTGGCATGTGCCAGCATGCTGATGAGATTAATTGTCTGATGGTACTGAGGTGGGGGTTGGAATATCACATCACCTAGCTTTGTGTGTGTGTGTGTGTGTGTGTGTGTGTGTGTGTGTGTGTGTGTGTGTGTGTGTGTGTGTGTGTGTGTGTGTGTGTGTGTGTGTGTAGGTCTAAGTATTTTGATGCCTTACCCACCCAGTACACTTCCCATTGTTCTACTTTACAACATATGCCAGTGTCATTCACCTTAGAATTACCTTTGGACTGGCTTCATAGGTTCATAGGTTCATACTAGGCTATCTGCCCTAGGGCATTTATAAGTCTAGCTAGAATGTGTTTGGCTTTTGCCACCCATTTTAAATTAATTTGCCATGCCCTTTTCCGAGGTTAGTATACTGTGCCTCTGTCTAACAGTGATACAGACGTGATACCCAGGGTAAGCCTACAATCTCCCATCCACTCAAAAAAGATTCCTTTTGAAGAGAGTCAATGAGGGAGTTTGCCTGACCTGGACTGGGATTGTATTCCAGAGTGAAGGGAGCCTCTGGGTTATGAATCTGTCCCTCCAGCATGTCCTATTTATTTCAGTGCTGAGGTTCAAGTCTCTCGAGCGCGTAGCTCGATGGGATTTGGATATTCTGAGGTGCAGCATGACCATTAATTCCGGTCCTGTAAGCTCTATAGCGCATGTGATAACTATGTAACACTATCATACAAATAGTTAGATAGGTAGGGATTCTTATCACAGTCCCGGCATATGTAACACTGGTTGTGTGTGGGGTAGTGTGTGTGTGTGTGGGTGTGTGTGTGGGGGGGTGCGTGTGTGCATGTGTGTGTGTGTGTGTGTGTGTGTGTGTGTGTGTGTGTGTGTGTGTGTGTGTGTGTGTGTGTGTGTGTGTGTGTGTAGGAATATGTGATTTAATCCCTTCCCACCCAGTACACCTCCCATTGGCCTACTTCACAAGATCTACTGATGTCATTCACTGTAGAAGTATTGTTGGACTGCCCTCTTCCCTATAAGCTCTGTAGTGTGTGTGATAACTGCATAACACTGTAGTGCAAATAACTATTTAGCTAGGGGTTCTAATCTCAGTCATGGCAAATGTAAAAGTATGTGTGTCTGCTGGTTAAAGGTTTTGAGCCCATTCACACTCCGTGCACTTTCCATTCTCTGACTTTATCAGTCCCACTTATGTCAGTCACTGTAGAAGCACCTTTGGGCAGCCCTCAGCCCTATAAGCTCTGTGGCATGTGCAATAATGGTGTAACACTATAGTACAAATAACTAATGAAGCATGGGTTCTAATCTCAGTTCTGGCAAATGTGTATGTGTGAGTGTGTGTGTGTGTGTGTGTGTGTGTTTGTGTGTATGTGTAGGTTAAAGTATTTTGTGGCCTCTCTCACCCAGTACATCACTCAGTGCCATAGTTTACAAGGGCCAATAATGTTCCTCACCTTAGAAGTACCTTGGGACAGCCTTCACCTTATAAGCTCTGTGGCGCATGCGATAAATGCATAGCACTGTAGTAGCAGTAACTAGAGAGGTAAGAGTTCTAATCTCAGTCCTTGCCAGTGTGTGTGTGTGTGTGTGTGTGTGTGTGTGTGTGTGTGTGTGTGTGTGTGTGTGTGTGTGTGCGTGTGTGTGTGTGCAAGAACAGTATCCTGTGTGTGGGGGTGCGTTTGTGTGAGAACCATATCCATGGGGGGGGTTTGCAATTTTTTGCTGTTGCCCACACAGTACACGTCCCAATGCCCACTTTACAAGGCCCACTGTTGTCTGTAGAGGTAGCTGTAGACACTCTGCAGCCCTATAAGGTATGTGCCACATGCAATAATTATGTAACAGTATGGAATAAATAACAAGATTGGCAGCCCTTCTAATTCATGGATACCATTCCCCACTCAGGAAACATAGACAAACACACTCAGCTAGACATCAACCCCTATATCACTAGGTGCCTTGCAAACTGGCTCACAGATAGAAGCCACAGTGTGAAAGCAGTGGACTCCATGTAAGACTGCCAATCAGGCATGAGTGGAGTCCCTTAGGGTTTTGATCTGTGTCCCTCACATTCGGAATCCACACCTCTGAAGTCCAGCTTAACACAAAGAGACTCTGGCTGACAGTGTTCACAGATGACTGCAAGGTTTGTGTTATTATTACCTCCCCACATGATGTTGACATCCTGCACAAAGGTCTCACTGAGATCTATGACTGGTGTCAGAACCCTGGACTTTAGCTCAATGCCAGAAAATGTTCTGCCACCCCCTTTGGGAACAACATGGTTCCCATGAAGTAATACACTGATGTTAGTCCACTGAACACTGACATTATTATAAGGGAACTGGGAACACAGGTTGACAGTGAGCTCTCTGTTGATCACCACAGTGCCACTGTGTTCAAAAAGTCCTTCTATGTGTCACATCTCCTGACTAAGGGTGTTGCATCCAGGAAGTAAGAGGTCGTTGTCTCCCTGTACTCTCCCCTCATTAGGCCAATCAATGAGTACAATGGCCCATTTGGCATGTACCCCACTGGACACCTGCAACAACTGCAGAGGCTGCAAAAGTACCTCACAAAGAGGATCCTAGGCCTTAAACACTTGCCCTATATGGACAGACACCAATAAATCCAACTATTCTTTGTCTCATATTGTCCACTTAGAGGCGATCTCTGCCTGGCTTACACAGCCATGTCTGAACCAGCTCTGTAAGGAATGCTACAGCTGAAGAAACCAATCCATCCACACCACATGCCTCAGAGACCTCAACCCCATTTCCACAATCTACAGAACATGCTGCAGGAACAGGTTCACAACCGAGAGACTGCCCACGCTATGGAATAGACTTTACATACATGTCAAGCTGAGCACATCACTGGCCCTCTTCAATAGAAATCTGGATGAGTGCATGGGGAATAGAAATCCAACCCTGGGGATCACTCCAGTGCCTATACTCATTAGACACACTGGGGACTATTGTCAGGTGGCATGATGCCGGGGTATTCCCATAGGCTATACTTGTAAAGGCTCCATGGCCATTTGCCTAGTACACACCTATGAAGCTATGAACCTATGGATCTCAGTACTGGTGAATGTGTGTGTGTGTGTGTGTGTGTGTGTGTGTGTGTGTGTGTGTGTGTGTGTGTAAAAATGTTTGTGAGTGTGTAAGCATGTGGCTGAAAGTAGTTTGAGGCACTTCTCACCCAGTCCACCTACCATTGCCATACCTTACAAGGGCTGGTGATGTTATTCACTATATAGGTATATTGGGACACTTTTCACCCTATAAGCTCTGTTGTGCATGTGGTAACTGCATAACACTCTAATACCATTGACTACATAGGTAGGGGCTCTAATCTGAGTCCTGGCAAATGTTTGTGTGTGAGTGTTTGTAAGTGTGTATACTTGTAGGATACAGCATTTGAGACCTCACTCTCCCAGGACACTCCCCATTGCCATACTTTACAAGGGATGGTGATGTTGTTCACCTTAGAAGAACTGTGTGACACTCTTCACACTATAAGCTCTGTGGTGCATGCGATAAATGCATAACACTGTATTAGCAATAACTGAATAAGTAGGGGTTCTAATCTCAGTCCTGGCAAGTGAGTGTGTGTGTGTGTGTGTGTGTGTGTGTGTGTGTGTGTGTGTGTGTGTGTGTGTGTGTGTGTGCTATGTATGTGTTTGAGTTAGAACTATATCCATTGTGGGGGTGGGTTTTACATTTTTAGGCTGTGGTACTCCCATTATATGTCCCAACGTCCACTTTACAAGGCATGCTGTCTTCGTCAACCATAGTTGTATCTCTTGACAATCTTCAGCCTGATAAGCCCCGTGCTGCATGCAGGAACTATGTAACAGTATGGACTGACCAACAAGATAGGTAAGGCTGCTGATCTCATTCCTGACAAATGTGTGTATGACCATATTTGTGTGTGCAAGTGTGTGTAACTGTAGGTCCGAGTATTGTGGGTCCATTCTCACCCAGTAAATCACTCATTGCCATACTTTACAAGGCCTGGTGATGTTGTTCACCTTGGAATTACCTTGGGACTCTCTTCAGCCTGTAAGCTTTGTGATAAATGAATAACACTGTATTAGCAGTGACTAGATAGGTAGGGTTTCTAACCTAGGTCTTGGCAATTGTGTGTGTGTGTGTGTGTGTGTGTGTGTGTGTGTGTGTGTGTGTGTGTGTGTGTGTGTGTGTGTGTGTGTGTGTGTAAGAACAGTATCTTGTGTGTCTTTGAGTGAGAACTATATCCATTGGGAGGCCGTGGTTTACAATTTTAGGCCATGGTACTCCTAGTACATGTCCCAAGGTCCACTTTATGAAGGCCACTGTTCACATCCACCATAGAGGTATTTGTGGATAGTCTTCAGCCTTATAAGCCCAGCACCATGTGCAACAGTTTTGTAACAGTATGGAATGAATAACATGATAGGCAGGGCTGCTAATGTCAGTACTGGAAATTGTGTGTGCATCGGTATGTATAGCAGTGTTTGTGAGTGTGTAGACTCATAGGTGACAGTCTAATGAGTCCTCCACACCCAGTACACACCCCATTGTCATATCTCACAAGGGCACATGATGTTATTCACTTTACAGATAACTTTAAAACAGTCATCACACTATTAGTTCCATGCCACCTGCGATAATTGCATAACACTGTAGTACCACTAACTAGATGGGTAGGGGTTCCAAACACAACATTGGCAACTATGACCCTGCATGCGCGCGCGCGTGTGTGTGTGTGTGTGTGTGTGTGTGTGTGTGTGTGTGTGTGTGTGTGTGTGTGTGTGTGTGTGTGAAACTATATGTGTGGGTACAGTATTATCTGTGTGTCTGGTCAACACAATATCTTCTGGATGTATGTTTTTTACCAATCTGAGGTGTGTTCCACCCACTACCCTTAACATTGTCCAGTTCACAAGGCCTAAAAAGAGGATATCCTGTAAGATTTGTTACTGAGATAGTTTTAGAAGTAGTTAATAAGAGAGAAAGGAATTTTTTTACTCCATTGTTAGCTGAATGTCCAGTACAGCAGGACACCAGGTCCAGTTTTAATAATACTGAACAGGATACTACTAATAGAAATTATAATATATCCTTTGTTACTACTTGCACTGTTGATAGTTTTGAACTTAGAAATATTTTAAATAAAAATTGGACTATCTTAAAACAGGATAAGAGTTTGAGACAATATGTTGGTGAGGGACCCACAATGTTTTTTCTGAGGGGTATGAACTTAAAAAGTTATTTTGAAAGGACCCCTATTACGGTTAAATCTGAGGGAGCCCGTATTGGAAAATGTGGGTCTTGTAATTTTTGTAAATATATTAAAGAAGGATATATTTATGAAATTAATAAATATATAGTTAAATTGAGGAGTAAATATAATTGTAATTCTGAGAGGGTTATTTATTGTGCTATGTGTGAACAATGTGAAGGTTTCTATATTGGTAAAACTGATAGGAAACTAAAGAATCGTATATATGAACATTTTTGTGAAATAAGGAAACAGAAGGAAACAAATGCACTTTATAAGCACTTGGTTGAGAATGAGACACACATCTTTAAATTTTTTGTCATTGATCATATTTCTATTGAAATAAGAGGAGGTGCTTGGTCTATGTTATTAGAGAAAATAGAATTATATTGGCAGCTAATTTTAGATGCTGCCAATTGGCCAGGACTTAATGAAAGTATCTCAATTAGTTCATTATTGAGATTAAAATCCTTGCTTAGATAACTATGGATATTATATTTTTATATATATTATATTTATTTTATACATATATATTTATATTTTTAGATTACACATGTTTATTTTTTGCCATACTATTATATTGTACTATATGAGTATTTTGTCTTTATATGTTCTTAAGGGGCATGGTTTTAAAAATTCTTTTTCATGTGACTATGTTTGAATCAGTTAAATACTGCTGAATTTTATATGTTATTTGTCTGATGAAGTTCTGTATTGGTGGGATGAAAGCGCTTACTCAGTTGTTTGTGTTTTTCATTAAATTGCTTGCTATCTCTTGGATCCAGTCTTTTTTCAGCGTTCAATATTGTAGCTGTTTGGCATTATTTGTATTCAACACTTGCACTACTTCAGAGCCTTTGGCTATCCTTCATACTCAACTGCTTAGGAGCTGTACATCTTTGTGTTTTTTTTCGTTCTCATTTTTTCTTGGTTTGTCATGGCAGAAGAGACTTGTTTGAATGCCTCTATAGAGCTCTCATCCAAGGGCTCTGATTTTATTGTTTTACAGCAAGCGGTGATGGATTTAACCAACATTGTTCGAAATTTTAACAAAAAAGTGGACTTGCTCTTTTCCATGCCCTCTAGTGACATAAGACGTTTTCCTAACGTATTTGGTGAAGGTACTTCAGCATTTACACAGCTTCAGCAAATGCTGAATGATGTAAATTTACAAAATAACTTGCCTTCTTGCTCAACGAACAGTAATGTTTACATGGATTGTAATGTCAGCAACAATTCAATTCCTTATGGTCAGCGTAGTACACATGTTGACCAACCATTACAAAACTCTGTGACAGTACCTTTGAATAATGGCTTAGCGCAAAGGACTGAGGCAGGTAACAAAAGCTTACGCTCCTTATTAGAAGAGTTTGATTACTATTTAACAAAAATTAAGAGACTGCAACTAGATAGTACATATTTTCATGAATGTATTAAAGAAAAAGTTGTTCCAAAGGGGTTACGCTTGTGGTGATACCAAAATGGATTAAAAGCTGATTCTGCTTTGTTTAATGAACTTACTTTGTTGTTTGTCCAACATGGATATGATTATATGAATTTAATTATAAAAATAATGATAAGCTTATCGATGAATTAACTGTTAATGAGTTAGATAATGTAATATGTGCACACAGATTGTACAATTATTTTAAAAATGAACATGTAAAGATTTTTAAGAATATTGATTTTCTGGCTTTAGCAATTAGAACCCGTAAGGTTAGAAAGCTAAACAGAGTTAAGATGGAGTATAGTAGGGGTGTAGCATACCCTAACCCACCACCTTCGCAAGAATGGGGTAATAAATGTAATAAGCATTTTGGAAATTACATGAATGCTGCTGAACCACAGCCCTCACACATAGAAGATGAAGAAACTTTTTTAGATAAAAAGGAATACCCCCATTGAGATGTTCAGAACGTCTAAAGAACAGGAATACCCCAATGGAGAATATGAGGGGGAGGAGTATCAAACACCACAACGATTGAACAGTCGGTGGAACAGAGGGGGGAAAATGAATGTGAGGGGGAGACAATCTTACAACAGAGGTTGGAACAACAGAGATTGAGTTATGATAATTTTTATGTACTAAATGATGATACAGTTCCACCTTTTGTAGCAGCAAATTCCTTTGATCATATATTACCCCTTGTTCCATGGTTTCTAATTCTTTAGGTGACTTTAATGTGTACAATTTTTCAGATTTAACATGGCATACTGATTATTGTGATATATTGGTGAAAGGCTTTACATTTGTGCCCTGGCAACATAGTGACCGAGCTAATGTGCTTATGGATTTGAAAATATTTACTAGAAAACTAAACTTAAAAGTGCTATTTCAAAATTATTTTTCTGAGCAGATTTTGAACCCCCTCACTATTTCTAGCACCTATAACCCCCCATTACACCCTATGGTATCACTAATTGAAAAAAATGTGTGAACTTGATATTCGAGGTTCAACATCTAAGTATAGATGTTTAAATAGAGAAGAGTTAAAAGAAAAGCAGCTTATTAAAGAAATTGGTGGTTTCTTACAAAAAGTTAGAATTATGAAACCAGATAAAAGGGGGAGGTGCTGTTATAATGAATATTAAGGATTATAATAAGAAGATGGCTTATATTTTAAATGGGAATACTTATGCAAAATCTTCCATTAATGAATTAAATGGGGCATATGTAAAAATTAAAAATGAATTATATGATTTATTTATAGAAGTATCTATCTCAATAGATGAATTGAATTACCTTACAGTGATGCATCCGAAGCTTTCAGTAATTTTTGGGCTACCAAAGTTACACAAAAATATGATTCAACCGCCTATATGCCCAATAGTAAATTCTAAAGGCAGTATTACACAACCTGTGGCTAAATATCTAGATAGTAAATTAAAAGACCTTGTATATAGTGAAACTCATATCTGTAAAGATTTGTGGAGTTTTTTAAAAGCTATTAATGAAATCCCTTTTAAGCATTCTTGTATGTTTTTGACTATAGATATTAAAGATTTATATTCCACAATCCCCCATGAAATTGGATTGGAATGGTTTGGAGAATATTTATATGCTAAGAAAGTAAATCATTTTAAGATGTTACTGTATTTACAGTTGATGGAGATGGTTTTAAAGAATAACTATATTTTATTTGAAAATGAAATATTTTTATAACAAGAAGGTGTTGCCATAGGATCTGCCTGTGGTGGTACATATGCTAATACAGTGGTAACCCAATGGGAAAGGAAATATTTATTTCCTTCTATATTTTATTCTAATATTAAATATTACTGTTGCTTTTAGATGATATTTTTATTTTATGGGATGGACCTTATGAGAAAATCAATGAATTTATGGTTTATATTGATTCGACAACCCAGTTTTTTAAGTTTACCTATAATGCTAATTTACAAGAGATAGCATTTTTAGATATTTTATTACTGAAAGATTATGTAAATGACAAATTTATTTCAAAAATTTATAGGAAGGACACATACTGCAACTCTTTATTACATTATACTAGTAGTCTTCCACTCAAGCAAAAGAAAGCCATTGTGAAGGGCCATCTTGTTCGTGCAGCATCAATGATATCCAACTTTGAAGATTTCTTCACTGAGTGTGACATTCTGAAAAATATGTTTGTAAAAAGAGGATATCCTGTAAGATTTGTTACCGAGATAGTTTCAGAAGTAGTTAATAAGAGAAAAAGGATTTTTTTTACTCCATTGTTAGCTGAATGTCCAATACAGCAGGACACCAGGTTCAGTTTTAATAATACTGAACAGGATACTACTAATAGAAATTATAATATATCCTTTGTTAATACTTACATTGTTAATAGTTTTGAACTTAGAAATATTTTAAATAAAAATTGGACTATCTTAAAACAGGATAAGAGTTTGAGACAATATGTTGGTGAGGGACCCACAATGGTTTTTCAGAGTGGTATGAACTTAAAAAAATATTTTGAAAGGACCCCTATTATGATTAAATCTGATGGAGCCCTATGGGAAAATGTGGGTCTTGTAATTTTTGTAAATATATTAAAGAAGGACATATTTATGAAATTAATAGATTTATGGTTAAATTGAGGAGTAAATGTAATTGTAATTCTGAGAGAGTTGTTTATTGTGCTATGTGTGAATAATGTAAAAGTTTCTATATTAGTAAAACCAATAGGAAACTAAAGAATTTTATATATGAACATTTGTATGAAATAAAGAAACAGAAGGAAACAAATGCACTTTATAAGCACTTGGTAGAGAATGAGACACACTCCTTTAATCTTTTTGTCATTGATCATATTTCTATTGAAATAAGAGGAGGGGCTTGGTCTATGTTATTAGAGAAAAGAGAATAATATTGGCAGCTATTTTTAGATGCTGCCAATTGGCCAGGACTTAATGAAAGTATCTCAATTAGTTCATTATTGAGATTAAAAGCCTTGCTTAGATAACTATGGATATTATATTTTTATATATATTATATTTATTATATTTATTATATACATATATATTTATATTTTTAGATTACACGTTTATTTTTTACCATACTATTATATTGTACTTTATGAGTATTTTGCCTTTATATGTTCTTAAGGGGGCGTGGTTTTAAGAATTCTTGTTCATGTGACTATGTTTGAATCAGTTAAATACTACTGAATTTTATATGTTATTTGTCTGATGAAGTTCTGTATTGGTGGGACAAAAGCGCTTACCAGTTGTTTGTGTTTTTGACAGTGGCTTGATGGGCAGCAGTCCTCCCTTCAGCACCCCTGTCCATCTGCCTGTGTGGAATCTCACCTGCAGTCTGGATATGTCTAGCAGCTACACTCACACTTACCATAGTCACCATACTAGCCTGTTCCATGCCACCACCTGCCAACTGTCCATTATCTGTAGCTGCTGGGGATGGGGTATGTGTGGGTATTGTGACTATGTGTGCAGACATTGTGGATGACTGTGGGATGGCAACTGATGGCACAGATTCAAACTCTGGCAACCCCTTCTGTGCCCCACTATGACCACCATCATTGTCAGAGTCTGCAGAGACAATGACATCAGATTCTGAGTGGGAGGGACCATGACCACCATGTCCACCTGTGAGGGGAAGAAAACATTTGTAAATTAAGACTTGCACTATAAGGTTTGCTGTTACACACACACACACACACACACACACACACACACACACATGGGCACACACACACACGGGCACACATGGACACACACACGGACGCATACAGGTGAGGTGGCACAAAGGCATTACACAGACCTCACAGTAGCCAACTGGTGACATTTATGACACAGTCAGACCACAACATATACACTCTGGATAGGCCCTCAACATCATGCAGTGCAGCCCTTTCCACTTAATGTTACTACTAATATACACCTCTGGGATAAGTGTGTAGTGTCAGTAGGTGATGGGCCTTCACCTAGGATACACTGCAGCCAGGTACACATTATTACTGTTCACCTGTATAGCACAGTGCCAACTCCTACAAAACGTACCTTTCAACTGTACAGAGTTTTGCTAAATGTCCAGATGTATGGCTCATATTTTTGGTCTGTTCCTCATAAATCCTGTGTTGGTCTGACACATTACTGGGATGACCTGAGGGTTGGTGTCACTAATTAATGACATGGTTTGAGTTTTATACTTCAGCACCTGCAGTACATGTATGTTAAAACAAAACCGGTTACACTAACAACCTTCCAAGCTTACAGTGGATATAATAAGTGTACACATCCCTGTTAACATGCCAGGTTTTTCTGATATATAACATTAACCACAGATATCATGTCATGACATTTCCCACCTTTAAAAAATCCCAATAGGACTGCTGACCATTATTTGCTGTTAATCAAAGAGTCTCTGTAATTGATGGCAGGTGTGTACCCAAGAACACATAATGTTGTAATTATATTTAAGCTGCTTTAACACTGTATTAGCCTCAGCCTATGCACAGCTATGCATCTTTCTTCTTGTACATTTTACATTTCTCATAATTGTTCCCCTAACAGATTT
The DNA here is from genome assembly GCF_019279795.1 of Protopterus annectens. NCBI lineage: Eukaryota > Metazoa > Chordata > Ceratodontiformes > Protopteridae > Protopterus > Protopterus annectens. The sequence continues at coordinate 1,132,838,108 of NC_056725.1, read as the reverse complement.
GTTTTACAATTGAATTGTACATGTTATAGGTCACATGAAAGGTTGAAAGAGTTCGGTAATATGTTATTGTGCTCTCATTTTTGTATATCATAAATACCTGGCATTTTAACATGTGTGTGTGTACACCATTTATATGCACTTTATAACACTAATTTATAAAATAAGTCCCTAGTCTTGGGCCTTTGTCCCCCCATTTTGTCAGTCTATGTCCAGATTTCATGCAATGACAGGTTGTGCGGTATGCAACAGATATGTTACATCTGCTGAAAATAGGCCCTTGTGATGACCACTGTGATGCAATACAGTTAACCCCACCACAAGTGAACATGCAGATATTGCAATATGGCTGAGACTAACAGTTGTGTGCATGGTAAAATGCATGACCTTAACATGCCTGGGGTACTGGTGAGCCACAGTAGGACAATCCCATATTCACCAGCTTCAGGCTTCTGCCCCACATCCAGACCAGAGGTACCTATGTAGGTGTGGGAGAGATGTATTGTCAGCAGACTCACATTTGGCATTGGTACAAGATGAATGCTACTTTTATGCACATGTACAGTACAAGTTCTGATAGCACACATTTTGCTGTCCTACACCATAGATGTGCACTTGTGTGCATTACTAAATCCCACCCACAAATGCAGTTTGACCTCACATATGCATCTAGATACTCTACAGATGCCAGTATGACTGCTACATGATTCAATTGATGTGCACCGTGGCTTTACCTGGATGCTCCTTACCTGTTGCCTGGATGCCACCCACCTCTATGACCTGTGTTTCTTGTGTTGGCTGGTGTGTGGAGGCTACCCTGAGGTTGGCAAAGAGCTCCACTGTTGTCATAAGTGAGGTCTGTGTGGCAGGACTCCCACCTGTGCAGTACGGTCCCTGGCCATGGCAGCAGCCCTTTGCCAGGCATGACGTATCAGCTCAGTCGCACAATGCCTGATCTAATCATATGTGCGGCCATGGTGGCCAGTGTTGTTCACCCTGTGGACAAGCTCATCCCACAGGGCAGTCTGCACCCACAGATCCTGTTGGGTACAGCCAAATATCACCACATGGTACTGGATGATAAGGTTAATAATAGCCTCATTTTCAGCTGCAGAGTACTGGGGCTGACGGACACGTGGCATGTCACCTGGAAGACATAAACAGGGAAACACATTACAGTATTTCATACATTGGTCAATGCCCTTTACAGAACCTAAACATCAACATTGTTTATCATTAGCCACCATGTACGACCACATCGTACCCCTGTCATCTATCAGCATAGCATGAGCTTGCATTGCACACCTAGTCCTGATGTGTCATGTTCTCCCCAATGAGAGCCAGTAAACTGCATAATCCACCACTCATTTTTCATCTTTGTGTAGAGGGATGACAGTGGCCATCTTCCTTGCAAATGGGATGTCAATGGTGCTCAGGCTTTGCTTGAATACAGTGTGTAAGGGAGCTGAGACCATATGCCTGAGTTCATGTAGAATGCAGAGAGGGATGTTATCAGGAACCACAGAGACTTACTTTGTTGCCTTTGAGTAGGCATTATGTACCTGCTTCCTGATGATGCGGGGAGGGGTGTGGGTGCTATCTATCTACTTATACTGTTGTTGAGACAGGGGGTGATGTTTTCCCTTAACCTGTCTGCAGCAGGATGGTTATAGCTAAGCTGTGTGTGTATTTGGTGTGATTGACCACCAGTACAGGTGGGTTGGGTTGCTGCCTCTGAGATGGAAGATATATGTGAAGACAGCCTTGTGATGGGCCTTGGTGGATGTGTCCAATTTGTACTCATAGTTAGCCTTACAGTGACACACCTGTGACCTTATATGCTTGCTCACACAAAGGTTGACCTGCTTCCAAGTGGTGCCTGCTTCTAATTGTCCTTGTACAGCCAATACAGTGACCAATTATGTGGTTTGTGTATTCCTGCTGTCCACCAAAGGGGATTACTCTTTCTTGGTGGAGGCAGGTTTTACAAGTCAGGTATTGCTGAGTCCATACAGCTATGTATGTGTTTATATCGCTGTTTGTAGTAGGCATGGACACAAGGTCATGACACAGTTGGACACCTCTCCAATTTCAACCAGATAATCATGCTTATTCTAGTACCCATGTCTATGACAGGGCAATGCAACAATCAGTAGCTGTGGAAATCTATGTCTGTTGGATGCACTGAAACTAAGATTACACACATGCACAACATGTATAGCTTATTTAGCTGACATTTTGCATCTCATGTCTGTTGTTTTGAGGCTTCCAGTTACACCTACTCATACATACATGTGCACAGATAATACCTGATATACCTTTCTGTTCTATGTGAGTATGGCACACTGTATTTACAGTCTTCCTGCTCAGTCATACCTCTCAACCTGTTAGAGCAGGACATCTGGAGGACGGCAAACTCACTTATTCTCTCTTACCCCTGCTTACACCCATGCTAATTCTTTTAGATGAAAAGAAAAAGGGGTTATATGAAAGTGGTGAGAAAGTGGCATGCAGAGGGGAAAACAATACGAAAGTTAGAGAAGATCCATAGCTGTCCATTTGTAATGCAGCAACAGCTGTGCATTTGTACAGGATTTGGAGATGAATTTGGACACTCAAACCCCAGCGAGAGGGGTGAGGATAACAGAAATGTGTTGTCGTGCCAATTGGACTGGATTACATGTGTCCAGTGGACACGTGTGAAATGGACAGCTATGAATGGGCGATGATTGTTTGTGGGACAGATGTCCTTTTTCCTTTGTTAAGGTGAGAGTGAGATGTTGTGGAAGGATTGCAGGTACATCTGGGGAGCTAGGTTAGGGAAACAGGCAAGACAGACAGGACAGCAGACAGGGGTGGTATATGACACATGTGGGGAGTGACAACCTTGGATGGGGAGGGTGTTGGGAATCAGAGGCCCATCAGCCCCCATATGGATATGGTGGGACTGACATTCCCACCTGCAGGCAGTCATGACTGCATCTTCACAGCCCCTATGGTGGCTGTGCTGGGGGTTGGATAGGAGGGGCAGCCTGCTACTCAAGGTGCACCAGGCAGCCCTCCATCTTGCACAGCTGGCCACCCAACTCAGAGCAGATGATGCTGTGCACCATACCCTGGAACTGATGGCAGATGACAGGCTCATCCCCGCGACCAACCCCGGGTGTTGCATGGCCTGCAGGAGATGAAGTTCCATGGTGGGTCCCAGATGTGCTGGGGTCAGGTGCCGATGGGGTAGAACAGGTGGATCATCTGGGATCGGCCTTCCAAACGTGCTATGGTGTTGAGGTATTCCAAGATATATTGCTTAGTCATTAACAAAATATTTCAATGTTAGATTTAAAGGCATGCATGAGTGTTCACTTAACCCAAAACAACAGATGTGAAACAGTTGCATAGCAAACAGAACACATGCATAACTGGAACAACAGTAAGCACTATAACAGCATGCCAGTAACAATGACAGCAACAGGCCACCAACAATGCTATGTGAATAAGGTATGTTAACATGCAACCAATTAATTAAATGAACAATAATGTAACACATGCCTCAACATTAGGCTTGGTAACAACATACCAGTAGTATATGAATAATAATTGGTGATGCAGATGAGGGGTGGGGGGAGAGAAGAAAAGCCATTAACAACTGCGTAAGCCTCTATTTTTACAACAGTACTGCTCAGTACTCTAGAGGTCTGTCCTCACTTTACAACTATCAATGGCCTACCTATGACATACCCATATTTGTGAGGTGGGCCATGTAGATGGCCTTCAGTACAATGGTGTCCACACAGTGGCTAACTGTCAAGTTGCTACCAACCTCAGTGCACAAGTCACCTCACACCTGATTGCATGGTCAGTACATTATTACTGTCATACTTAGTGTGGATGACATCTGCCACAGTGGGGGGGGGGTGATGACCAGTCATCAATCAGGTGACTGCCTCTTGGGGGTTGGACACATTAGTAGGGGGATGTAAGACAGTGGGCAGCTTGCAAGCATCCATACACCTGGTCAGTCACAGACCACTGCTATTGTCCTGTACCTCAGATACATATATCTCAAACAGCAGAGGCCCCCAGACTGATCCTTGAGGTACACCATTGTGGATGAATCTACTATTAGGGGTGGGTTCTACTACTTTGACTGAGTGGCTACTATCATTGGGCCAGTTAGCTACCCATCTGGTAACCTACAGGTTGGTGTCTAGCTATGTAGGCTTATGTATCCTGTTCACCTGGAGGATAGTGTGACAGGATAGCACTAGGTGAAGTTAGGCATTGTTCACCATATTCCCCTCGTCCCTGTGCTTCTTGACCACTGCAGAGAGGTCAATCAGGTTTCACAGACCTGATCTCCCTTTGACAATACCATGGTGTGTGGGCCCAGGCATTTTGATATTGACAATGTCCCTGTTCATAATGTCCTTGATATTGCCTCCTATGCCCTTGCAGAGCAGATTAGTTAGGCCGATGTGCAATATATTGGCTAGGTTGTTGAATTGCTCCACCTTTGTGTATAGGGATGACAGTGGCTGTCCTGTGTGCAGATGGGATGACACCGGTGCTCAGGCTATGGTTGACTACAGTGTGGAATGGTTCTGAGAACCCATGCCTGTGTTCATGTGGGATGCAGCCAGGGATGTTATCATGACTATGGAGACCTCTGTGTGTTGCCTTTGAGGGGGCATTACAGACCTGGTTCCTGATGATGGGGGGAGGCAGATGCTACACATGCATATGTGTACCACTGGGGAGACAGGGAGGTGATGTTTACACTTCACCTGTCTGTAGCTGGTTGCCTATATCTATGCCATATGTGCATGTGGTGTTATTGACCACCACTACAGAGCAGATTTGTGTGTTGCCTCTGGAATTGCAGACACATGTGTGGAAGGCCTAGTGATCTGCCTTGGTGGAGGTGTCCAATTTGCACTCAAAGACAGCCTTAGGGTACATCACCTGTGCCCTTATTTGCTTGCACAGACCAAGGTAACATTGCTTACAATGAGGCACCTGTTCCTTCTTGACCCGTCCAGCACTTGTTTCTACCTATTATGGTATTTGTGTATTGCTGCTGTCCACCATAGGCATTTACCCTATCTTGAGGGAGATAATGTTGCCATGTCAGGTACTGCTGAGTCCATACAGCTATGTGGGTGCCCACATAGTATTGTGGTGTGGGCCTGGACACTGCTGCTAGTTCCAACAAATGGGACGTTGGCTGTACAGCTACGTCTACCTGCTCTGAGGGGATTTATAGTCATTTGTGTACAGTTCATTCTGTCTGACACTGTAATGGGGTGGGAGCAGGGGAGATGACGATCTGAGCAGTGAAGACTATGTGGGCAGATATTACCAAGGGGGATGGCACTGCAGGAGTGTTACAGTGGCTACTCATGTTGGTTAGGACCAGGTACATGAGATTCCCACCTGCTGTAGAGGTGTTGACCGGCTGCTCCACTGCATTGTCATTGACAAAGCCGAGGAATCTATGTTTGTTCATCTTCAGGTGGCATAGGTCAGGCACACCATTGTTGGGTATTTGACATCACCCAAGAGCAGGGTAGACGATAGAATCCTGACAGATTCCAGCAGGCCCCAAAAGGTGTGCTGGGTGTCCATAGTCATGTTTGGAGGCCTGTAGATAGCTATGATTTGAGTTGGTATTTTGTCAACTGTTACTGCACTCAGGATGCTACCTGTGCAGCATACTGTTTGGTCAGCCTGGAGGTATGTGTGCATGCTAATGTTCAACACTCCACCTCCTGTGGCTTTGTGGTCCTCCATTTTGGGTCTACGCATATAATGGGATGACTGACCTGACAAGGTTGGTGTGCTCTCCACAACTAGACAGCAGGTGTCAGTGACTGCACAAATGTCAGCATCCTACAGGACAAGGTATGCTTGCATTGACATGGGTGTCATAGTAAGTCACCTAGCTCCTGTTAGAGCATGACATCTGCACAAAGGCACACATCGGTAGTGGGCAAAGGCCAGTAAATAGTGTCACTTTATGAATGTAGCTGAAACACACTTATTTGCTGCCAAAGAAGGTGTCACATCCAGACGTGTACTCTGCAGGATTAGACATCTGACAATAACAAGTATGCTAATTTGTTATGACTGCAATCTTTAATGAGTTGCCAGTGATGTGCTGGCAATACACAACTGTCTGAGGCATTGACTACAAATATGAGGCAGACATGCGGTCAGTCTGCAACACTCTGGACGGTTGGCAGGTGTAGGGTCCGTATATCACATACAGTTCAATACAGTTCAACACACACATCTGCATCTGTCATGTAGTATCCACATACCCTATGTACATCTATTACATCTGCAAGACAAGCATATGTATCTGAGTAGCATTCACAGGTGACATATGACTAATTACAACATCCCAGGTAGCTGGCCTACCAGTGACACACTCAGTATTGGACAACAGAGACTCCATTAGTAGTCATACATGAGCTGACCTTTGCTGGGATGAGTCAGGAGCCAGAGATATGTTCCATGTCAATGCAGACAGGGCAAACAGAAATGGCCATAGGTGCTGGACAGCAACATGTGAGTCCATCAGGTGTTGTTGCAGCATAGTGTCTATTGTTCCATTTGACATCATTGTATCCCCCCTTCTGCATTCCATTACATGCTTACATGACTGACATACCTGTTATAGTACTCAGACGTTACCTCACAGCAATTCAATTGGTTAGGTTTGTGTAGTCACAGTCTGTCTTTGTGTAGATGGGTTGAGACCTGTTCTGCATAGGCAGCAGCTTGCCTTTTGTAGGTACTGCTCATGGGCAGGTGATGGCCTGTGCAGCAATAGGTGTCTCCCAATTGCTACTTGCATCCAGAGCAGCTGTGTTGTCTTTCCATTTGCCAATGCCATAGCGACACAGTGCTATAATGACAGCCGTCATGTGGGCCTTGCCCCTTTCCCTTGCCTGTGTGGAGAACATTATGGTGATGTGAGGGCTACAGCTTCACAGAGAGAAGGTGGGAATACTTCTCAGGAGAGGACATGTAGAAACAGCCCAGCAACATGGGGAACAAAGCTCCAGAATTAGGTACAGATTGTAAGTCAGTAGTGCTGTTATGCAAATAGAGGGTTGCTAGTTTAACAGGGTTCATCCAGACATACATTTTCTGTGTGACTTTATGTCTGAGAGTGATTTGTCTCTGACATACCTCTCAACTGTCCTGCTGTCCACAGACTGCCTAGGGGTTCATCTGCTATGAATGTAGCTGAAACACACTTATTTGCTGCCAAAGAAGGTGTCACATCCAGACGTGTACTCTGCAGGATTAGACATCTGACAATAACAAGTATGCTAATTTGTTATGACTGCAATCTTTAATGAGTTGCCAGTGATGTGCTGGCAATACACAACTGTCTGAGGCATTGACTACAAATATGAGGCAGACATGCGGTCAGTCTGCAACACTCTGGACGGTTGGCAGGTGTAGGGTCCGTATATCACATACAGTTCAATACAGTTCAACACACACATCTGCATCTGTCATGTAGTATCCACATACCCTATGTACATCTATTACATCTGCAAGACAAGCATATGTATCTGAGTAGCATTCACAGGTGACATATGACTAATTACAACATCCCAGGTAGCTGGCCTACCAGTGACACACTCAGTATTGGACAACAGAGACTCCATTAGTAGTCATACATGAGCTGACCTTTGCTGGGATGAGTCAGGAGCCAGAGATATGTTCCATGTCAATGCAGACAGGGCAAACAGAAATGGCCATAGGTGCTGGACAGCAACATGTGAGTCCATCAGGTGTTGTTGCAGCATAGTGTCTATTGTTCAATTTGACATCATTGTATCCCCCCTTCTGCATTCCATTACATGCTTACATGACTGACATACCTGTTATAGTACTCAGACGTTACCTCACAGCAATTCAATTGGTTAGGTTTGTGTAGTCACAGTCTGTCTTTGTGTAGATGGGTTGAGACCTGTTCTGCATAGGCAGTAGCTTGCCTTTTGTAGGTACTGCTCATGGGCAGGTGATGGCCTGTGCAGCAATAGGTGTCTCCCAATTGCTACTTGCATCCAGAGCAGCTGTGTTGTCTTTCCATTTGCCAATGCCATAGTGACACAGTGCTATAATGACAGCCGTCATGTGGGCCTTGCCCCTTTCCCTTGCCTGTGTGGAGAACATTATGGTGATGTGAGGGCTACAGCTTCACAGACAGAAGGTGGGAATACTTCTCAGGAGAGGACATGTAGAAACAGCCCAGCAACATGGGGAACAAAGCTCCAGAATTAGGTACAGATTGTAAGTCAGTAGTGCTGTTATGCAAATAGAGGGTTGCTAGTTTAACAGGGTTCATCCAGACATACATTTTCTGTGTGACTTTATGTCTGAGAGTGATTTGTCTCTGACATACCTCTCAACTGTCCTGCTGTCCACAGACTGCCTAGGGGTTCATCTGCTATGTTTGGTCTGTTCCTCAGACAATATCTACTTTTGTGGAAGCAGTAGGAAAATGTGAGGACTGTAGTCAGTAACTGTTGACATCCATTGGTGTTTAAGACATAATTTCCTTTAGGGATGTTATGTTACAACAAAGCCTGTGACACAGTCAACTGTTTCAGTTTGTAGTACCATTATGTGAGATATGTTCCTCTTTCCAGCCCCCTGTCCCCCAAGTATTTCATACTTTGTCCAGATGTCTTGCAGTAAGAGGGTCAGAGGTATTTGATATCAATATTTATTGACTGCACTGAAGATATCATCTCATTGATTTAGCAGACGCCTGGGAGTGGTATGCAGCAGTGGCCATGAATATGGTCTCACACCCGGGACATTCGGTAGAAATTTGTACATATGAGAGTTATGTATGTCTGGCCATTGTGAAGCAACTGTTAAGATTGTATAGCAGTGTTGTGTGTAGACGTTTGTTTGGCTGGGTAGGGAGAGTAGCAGATGTGAGTGCCACAGATCCTTTGGCTATCTGACTGTGCATGCTGCTATAGCTGCTGGTGGTCTATCAGGTGTATATGTTTGTAGGGGCAGACTGAGAAAGGTCCTTTAACACTACAGGATTCCCAGTTCACTGTGAGTTGGGGCAGTATCTGTTAGTGTATTGTGTGACTGGGAATCAAGATATGTTCGTTCAAACAGTCATTCTATATAGAGTTCATTTGGGGTACTGGTATGTTGCTGTGACTGTGGTGCAAATGGTTGTGGGTGGAAATTTCTGCACCACTATCTGATTTCCCCTACAGTTCCATCCCTGTAGTGCATGATATCTTTGGATATATATTGGTAATTGCCCAGAGCTGATTTGGGTCATGTCGTGTTGGTCTTACTGTGCTTCAGAAGGTGCTGGGTGACATGGTTGGTAGCTGTCATGGGTTTTTCCATTCTGTTACATGACTGCAGTCATACCTCTCCACTAGCTAGATGTCTAGACACTGTCCTGATGTGTGGCTCATATGTTTTGTCTGTTGGCCTCACCAGTTTATGAGATATAACTGGGATGATGTGAGCACTGACATTAGTAAATAATGGCATGCATTTGTGTTTCAAACCTGGAATCTATCTGGCATTGTGTGTTAAAGCAAACCATGACACTCTAGCAGACTTCTACATGTATGACAACCATATTTCACAGATGTCACAATTGTTTGTCCTTTATCCCTCCAGTTTGTCAGGCTGTTTGTAGATGTGTTGCAGTAAGAGGTTGGTTATTTGTGTGTGTGTGTGTGTGTGTGTGTGTGTGTGTGTGTGTGTGTGTGTGTGTGTGTAAATATATATATATATATATATATATATATATATATATATATATATATATATATATATATATATATATATATATATATATATATATATATATATATATATATATATAGGTATCTATATGTACACATATGTGTATATGACAGTACTACGGCTATATAATTCCCCCTTCTATTGAATGGCTATTGTGCATGATATGTTTGTAAAAACATTGCAGGTTCCTACAGCTCAGATGGTGTAGTGGTATGTTGCTGTGATTGCTTTGTACGGGGTCCTGGGTTCCAAACTAGCTGGTGATTACTTTTTACATTAATGTTAAATGACCAGAATGAATGATTTGTTTGTAAAAGCACTACAGGTTCCCATAGCTCAGATGGTGTAGTGGTAACTTGCTGTGGTTGTACTGCACACCATCCCAGGTTTGAGACTTGGCAGGGCTGATTATTTTGTTGTTGAGCAGAACAAGGGCTGATGGAGACAGAGTGATTAAGGCACTTTTAAGCAGCTGTAAGTGGGTTTGCGTGGTTTTGCGTGGTGCTAAGTGTTGCTAAGAGACGGTTAAATAAACCCTCTGAGCTTCACTTAGCAACGCTTATTCCCACTTACATCTGAGCTAATTTTCTTTAAAGAAATGAAAAAACAGTGATAGGAAAGTGGTGAAATGGGGGCATGCAGAGGGCAAAACATTATGAAAAGCAGCTAGGGATGTGCAGGACAGATGTAAGAAAATACCATAGCTTTACATTTCTTTGGCAGCAACAGCTGTGAATTACATGTATAGAATTTAAAATTTACAGCCTCACACCCCACAAGGAGGGGTGTTGGTGACAGACATTTGCAGAATAATCAGTGGGTTTATTTATTAGTTTCTCTGTACATGTGGGCGAAATGTAGAGCTACTGTATGGGACAATGTATTTTTTTGCAGGACAGATGCCCTTTTTTTAAGGTGAAAGTGGGATGTTGGGGAAGGGCTGTAGGCATGTTTGAGGAGGTAGGTTAGGTGGGTTAGGTTGCATTTGCAAACAGACAAGACAGACACAACAGCAGACAGGGGCAGTATATGACACATGAGGGGGTAAACACCTTTGACGGGGAGGGTGGTTGGGAATCTGAAGCCCATGAGCCCCCAGTGGATACAGTGGGACTGAGGTCTCCACCCATGGGCAGTCACCACTGCTCCATCATGGCCCTGAAGGTGGCTGTGCTGGGGGTTAGACAGGAGGGGTGCCCTGCCCATCAAGGTGTGCCAGGCAGCCCTCAATCTGGTGCAGCTGCCCACCAAACTCTGATCGTATGGCACTGCGTACCAAATCCCAGACCTGACTGTGGTTGACAGGCTCCTGTCAGCTGCTGGTCCCAGGGGGGATGGTTCCACCCGAAGGTGGTGCAGGACCAGTGGACGAGGAAGGCCCCGGTTGGGTCCCAGATGTGCTGGGGCCTGATGCCACAGCCAGATGACATGAGGCAGTTGGATCCATTGGGATCTGCCTTCCCAAACATGTTATAGTGTTGAGGTTTTAAAGAATATGTTGGTTAGTCATGAACAAAACATTTCCTGATTAGTTATAACAGCATGCATGGGTGTTCCAATTATCCCCATAAAACAGATTTGAAACAGTTGCATAGCAAAATGAACACATGCATAAATGGAACAACATTATGCATTGTAACAGCATGACAATACCATTGACGGAAACAGGCCACCAACAATGGTATTTGAAAAAGGTATGTTAACATGCAACCAATCAAATATAAGAACGATAATGTAACACAAGTCCCACCATTAGGTTTGGAGTAAAACATACCCATAGTATATGAATTATTGTATTGATCCAGATGAGGGGTGGGGGGAGAGGCAAAAAGTCCATTAACAACTGTTTATGCTTCTATTTTCCACAACAGTACTGCTCAGTACTCTATGGGTCTGCCCTCACTTTACATCTGCCTATGGCCCATAGCATCTATAGCACAAACATACTTCTCAAACTGTCAGCCTGGAATGGTATGAGGCAAACATTAACAACTCTGGGTCCATGCCTATAGGGGAGTCATACATGTCAGCGTTACATATCTGGCACAGGGGGGTACCCTGAATTGCTATGTGAGTGTGCTACTGGCATACTTCAACTGGTTTCCTTTCTGTGTCCAGGGTTATTGGCAACAGTAACCACTAGCTGTGACAGCGTAACACTTGAGAGACATGTTTCAGGAAGGAGTGCATGTTGTCCTGCTGTCATTTGCAGGCATGTAGTGGGACAGTTGAACAGTTGTACACAGTTTATAAGTATACCCTTCATACAGCTACTACCAGCATTTCCTTACCTGTACAACCTGTGGAGAAAATATTTGTTAGCACTACCTGACTGTTTTTACATTTAGTCCAGATTTCTTGTGTCTAGATATGTACACATCTTAGTAGCACTTCCTGGATTCAAACCGTGTCTGTGTATGAAAAATTAACAACTAAGCTATTTCTCATCGCATTGAGCTATTGAGGAACTACTGTTTCTAGGCTTACTGGTTTCTTCCTAATAGTCTCTTGTTTAGACAGTCTGACCTTGTAATCCTGTGATGCATCCATGACAGATAGTTATTGTGCTGTGCATTAATCCTTTGGATTACTACAATCTGGAAAGCAAAGGTTGACACAAGGCAATGCTGGGTGGAAAACAATTTGAAAATTTACATATTGCTATACAGGGTTCAGAGGTTAGTACAATATATATTTCACATTTAAGTTATATCTTGTTTTACTTCTTGACCATCTATGATTTTTCTTACAGCTGGTTCACAGAGAAAGCTCAGTTAATGTATGCTGTCACAGCCACAGTTGCTATATAGAATCTGTATACATTCTAAATGTCTACAACAACATAGAATAAACATAACATTTTTACGTAGTTTTATTGCACATCAATATTAATCTGTCAAACATTTTTATTTATTCAGTTCACACAGTAGCAGTATACCTACTAGTAGTAAGCAATGTACTCCATGTTAGCTATTTGAACAATATACTGCAAGATAGATTTGTACTCACCAGCCTGTCAGTGCAACCTCAGCAGTTTGTCACCATGGGCTTCGATGTTCATAGTCCTCTCTCCTGCAGCTGCAGGGGAGATAAACAAACATTATGCATACCTGTATATTACATTCTCAAGCTTGTATTTGCTACAAACTACTTGATACTGATACTTACTACTGGAGAATTCTATGCCCATGCATCTTGGGTCCACTGGGCCAAGAGCACCCCTTTCTCTGCTTTAGGTCAGCATAGTGGTGGCGTACCTCCTCACCAGTCCGGGGGATGCCAGTAGCACCAGTGAGATCATGTGAGAGACAGTTCCAGGCCTCCATTTTGTACTGTGAGACCTGGTACTGGCCCTGCAGCTGTCTCTCATCATGGTTTTCTCAAGGAGTCCAGCTATGACCCTGGACTCCTGAATGCTCTAGCCCTGTGCCCGAAAACGCGCTCCCTCTCCAACACCAGACATGTTCCTGCAGAGATTAAACTAAACAGGTTATGTCTGTATACCTGCCTGGACGGTTTAAATAAGGCCATATTCCCACCCTTTGCCATCATTGGACCATATGAAAAATGCTGAGAACAGCTTAGCAATGTGCAAAACCACTAAGCTGGGCTGAACAGTGCTTAAAGGGGTAATTGCTGAGCACTGCTTAACAGTGTGCAAATCCACTTAGCTGAGCTACCTGCTGCTTAGCATTCATGTCTAAGTGATGCTTAAACATGTTAAGCATTGCTGGGCATTGCTGACCATTGTTCATTTTTCATTTAAAAAATATCAGGCTAATGGCTTCAGTTAGTAGGTGTATATGATTTACTTTACATGACATGCCTCTATGTGCTTTCATTACATTAGCAAGGGGTGTGACTATACTGTATGGGACATTTGTGTATACATGGGTGATTTCACATGTTACAGGTACTCATACTTCCATTTTACACCAGCTACACTACCCTGGTTGACAAAAAAAAAAAACAGTTAATACATACTTTAAGTTAAAAAAAAATAATTTTAACACTGCTTTCCTATATAAAAATAATGTGCCTGTCTTGGTACTCAAATCATGAATGCCTGCATGCAAAGTCTGGACTCTAGCCACTACACTATCTCACTGTAGGAATTTCAACTGTATATTTCTATTTACCTCCTACGGCATGTTTAAGCAATGCTTAGCGGAGGGGCATAACACGCACACCCGCTCAGCTATGCTTAAGCATTCCTTAGTATGCAAAAATATTTATTATATTATTATTATATCATTATGTTATATTGTAAGTATTGTGGTTTTCTGACAAGTCATTGAGGACTGCAGTCAGGAAATAATGGCATACATTTGACTTTCCGGCTTCTATCCTTCCGAAATTCATGCTAATTCATTTCCTGCTTTCTATCAGCTTTCTAAGTTTGCGAGGGCAATATTTAACTACTCTCCCTTATTAGTGCTTTGCCCCCAATTATTTCTGCCTTTGTCCACATGGACTGCTGTCAGGGAATAATGGTATACATTTGACTTTCAGAATTCTATCCTTCGGACATTTGTGCTAATGCATGACCTGATATCTACCAACTTTCTAAGTTTGTGAGGGCAATATTTACGAAGTGCCCCTTTTTAGGGCTTTGTCCCCCCATTATTTGTGCCTTTGTCCACATTTCCTGCTTTAGCAGGTTGCAAGGCACTTTAACAATGCAGGGGGTGTGTCAAAGAACCTGTCACACACCCTCTGCATTAGTTTCCTGCTGCCATTTGTATTTCAGTGCCCATGGACACTGAAATGATAATTTATTTAATTTCAGTTTCCGTGGACACTGAAATACTGGCATAATATTAAAGAAAGTCTCTAATAGTATGTCAGATTGGCTTTAGAAAGTGCTTTACTGCACTTTCTGAGTGCAGGGGGTGTGTTCATATTACATGCACTACTTAAACATGCCCCCCTGCACTCATTCATGGTTCATGTCTCTTTAGCCTAAACAGCAGCACACCTTCATGAATATGCAGGGCCCGCTGCTGTGGCTACACAGACAAAAAAAAAACACTCCGTGCAGGAATAGCAATATTCCTGCACAGAGTTCATTGAATTCCAGGGTATATCTATTCACTGAAATTCATTCTGTCTGAAGTCAGGTTTTATTGACCACAAACTATTGAAAAATGGGATAATCAAACAGAATTGAAACATCCAAAATAAGTGCCCTTCTGCATCTCTCACACCCCTGTTATAGATCGCAGAGTACTGAAAGAAAGAAAAACAACTATTTTTTTTCCTCCGGTATTCAGCTATACCAGCAAAATACCACACTTTTACTAACAAACATCTACATGCATTGTATTCAATGAATGCAATTCAGTAAAATGCATTTGAACATGGAATGCTTCAACCAGCTACCATGGATAGATATGTAAAAATCTCCATGATCTCCATGCATGGATTCACTTATGGTTATATGACAAAATCTCAGTAGTGTCAGCTATGTGACTAATATTTACTGGCCACTGCAAATTACATGTTATTTATCTCCCTCCCTAATGGCTGACTTTTAAAACTTTATCTACAAAACATCTATTCATTAACAGTACATATATCTATATACTCAGCTACATAACCATGAATCATCATATATTTCCTGTAATAAATTCCATTAAGAGCTACTGTATATACTACCAAATTAACTAAAATCTAGAAGCTTAAAAGGCATGCCCTCACCATCACCCACCAGTGTAGCTTAATATTTTCACCCCAGTTTGGCTAACTTGTACATGAAACAATACTTGGTTTTGCTGCATAACAAGAGATTCCCTTTATTTCTTAAATGCTGCAGTCTTGGAGTTAGTATATTAAGTTAGTAAGGGTGTGGAGAGTACTCAGCGCACTGAGGAATAAAGCCACCATAGCAAAACAAGTATTTTTAAATATCATTATCAAAATATATATCTTTTTCCTCTCTTCAGTATCAGTTCGTGCCATGTATGAAGTGCACTTTTTGTACTGTTTAGATGCTTTATGAAGTAGACTGTGCCATGTTATAGTTTTATATGCTGACCTTCTTCTTCATTTATGTTGTGACACCAGGGAAATACTGCCAGTCCAGCTATCTGGAATTTTGTAAATAATTATATGCTACTTGAAAATATTAATATGATTTATATAGAAATGTGACACTGCCAGCCCAGCTATCTGGAATTTTGTAAATAATCATATGTCATTTGTGAATATTAATATGATTCATATGCTTGTCTTACAAATGTACTGAGCTTCAAGAATGTAATCACAGTGTACCCTACTGGAAAAGAACAGAAATTTATATAAACTATATACCTGTGCAAATGTATGTTTTAATAGTAGAAGCTGGAACATACAGAGTTAACTTGCAAAACTTCAAGAAAATAAGTTGAAAAGTAAAGTGTTTTACAATTGTGTTACCTCAGTTTCAGTGCAGCAAGCAGACACAATGTTTAGTGCTAGAGGTTTTCTTATTGTCTTGAAACAAAAATAATTACTGGGTTTCAAATATAAAAGTGCTTTTATTGCTCTATGACTTCCTAGCAGCTGCACACTTCTGAGAGATATGTATGTTTTACACATAGGTGTTAAATTCTAAGTGTCAGTTTAGCCTGGGAACTGAAGTCAGGTGACAAAGAATGATGTCATCTGAGCTAACTCAGCAATAATGTTGATTATTAATTTAAAAACTCTCTCAGAAAAAGACTGTGCATTTTGTATTTTATCTTGGACCCAGAAACATCCATCATCTGCATTTAGCTTGCTCTGTAAGTAAGTTATTTAGGGCATAGTATCTTTTAGATATAGACAGGAATATAGTCAAGATTAGCTTCAATGTTTTCTGTATTTATTTGAGACTGTCCTGCGAGGTTGTTTTTAAATATTTCCTGTGATTCTGAACACTGTAGTTACTATGTTGATTGAGTATTGTCTTGTTCTTTTATTATTTGTTATTAAATATATTGAAACCTTTTGTGACTTGTTTATGGGCGGCCACGGTAGTGCAGCAGTTAGCGTTGCCACATCATGACAAGAGGTTCTCTGGTTCGATCCTCGGCTGGGATGCCTTCTGTGCGGAGTCTGCATGTCCTCCCTGTGGTTACGTGGGTTTCCTCCGGGTGCTCTGGTTTCCTCCCACATTCCAAAGACATACTGCAGGTGGATTGGACACTCTAAATTGGCCCTAGGTGTGAGTGTGTGCATGTGTGTGCCTTCTATGGAAGGTTGAGCGTCGGGCTGGCAACTTGACACCATAAAACTCCAATGCCATTCATGAGTGGACAGGTGATCCCTAACTGGGAAAAGCCAAAAGAAGAAGAAGAATTGTGGCTTGTTTATTTGGAGATATTTAAGCTCCTAGAGTACATGCATATGTATTTGATGACACTGTGTAGGCCACTCCAATAGCCTTGTCCTTGGTCACACTTACCATATGGATAATAGTAATAATACACAGTAGGAATGGACACCCTTTGTAAGAGTCTTAGACTAGCAGATACGTAATGGTTGGTCTGGGCAGATGGGGACATAGCTAGTAAATCTGTGCCAGCCTTCCCAAGAGTATCTGTGGGTTTGTATATAAATCAAATATCAATGAGTGTGTGTGTGTGTGTGTGTGTGTGTGTGTGTGTGTGTGTGTGTGTGTGTGTGTGTGTGTGTGTGTGTGTGTATGTGTGTGTGTGTGAGCTACTTGGGCAGGGAGACAAAGCACTTGTTGGACAGAGAGGGTGCTGGATGTTTTGGCTTGACCACTCAGCTGAGTTCTTAAACCTATAGCTGTCCCAGTGGGGAGTCTTATTAGGGATCTGGAGAAAGAGGCTGAAATCAGCCTCAGATTGACTATGATCTCTGTGTGCTCTTAAGGGAAAGTGTACTTTATTGTGTGTGTACTTGTCATCCTCCCAATGTGTATGTCCCTCACTAGTGCTAGTGGTGAGGATTGAGGGTTCCTTGATTACTGGGCCAGTGCAGGGGCATCACATATGTTACTAATTCAATATGAATAAATGAATACTGCACCTGATACTACAATAAGTGCTATTTTGCACTTATATAGTAACTGTATAAAAGAATTATGAATGATTAATATGTTTTTCCAGGTAGTTTTGCTCTGCTAGTTTACTATATGTAATTGCCAGCTATATATGAAATGTGAAACTTATATAAATGTTCTGTGGTTAGAATTTGGTCTTTGTTATTGTCCCTTTTTTTAAATCTATCCTCAGGATTCAGCAAGCTATGCATGGTGTGCAGGAATAGTGCAGGAGCTGCTGGAGGCAATATGGCCACCAAGAGATCCAGGAACAAGCTCCTGGGACATGCATGAGCACTCCTGCACTATTCCTGCACGAACACAGCTCCTGTATGCAAATTACCCCATTTGCAGGTGAAAATCATGTAAATAAGGTGAATTTGCGATCCAGGAAGCTGGCAGCCATCCATGCAGGCTAGTGTAATCTGTAGAAATGTACTCGGTTAGTAACCGAGTACATTTCTGCAAACTACAAAACGGAGCCATGACAGCTCCAAATAAAGGGTGTATATAAAGTGGAAAGCATGCCAATGGCCAAATATATGGCCATTGGCATGAAAAATAGTTGCAAAATAAAAAAAAAAAATTTTTGGCTGATTTCAGCCGTTTAAGGGTAGGGCAGCGGTGTGCAAATGGGATCGGCTGGAAAATAAAAGAAAAACCCTGAAAAAAGCTTTCCATGCAAAATCATAATTTTGCAATTATAGTCAATGGCAGGCAAAAGACAAAAAGGCCAGTAAATAGTGGTTGCTATGGGGGAAGGCTCAGTGTGGGACTTGTAACTAGGCATTAGCAGGCAATCCTATACAAATGAGGGGAATGATACTGAATCTCAGATTTCCCCTCATGGCTAGCCTGCACCCAACTGTGTAGATGCAGGAAGACCATGGTGCAAGCCTAAGAGCTATCTGACATCATAGAGGGGTGTGTCAGGCATACTGTAAGCTTATTGGAGCCCTGTGGCTCAGGTTTACCCTAAGCTTAGCAGAGCTAAGAAAGAAGATGTGTCTGAAGCTGCCAAGCACACTTTACATTGCCTAAATGGGTGTGTGTGCCACACACCGGGGTTTAAACCAAAAAAAAAAAAGTAAACCAGGAAATAGCAGCTCCATGCACATCTGAGCACTGTGTTTGTGCAGCGCACCTCTGGGCTTAAACAGGAAGGCAATGGAAAGGAAAAACAGAAGTAGGAAGGTAATTAAGGAGAACTAGCATAGCTGGCAGATGAAATGTATCAGAATTAGCCAATTACACAGGCAGCTGCCCAGCCCAACATACTACTATAAACTATGCAAACACCTTTTCCTCTGGTTTTTCCCACAAACTCTACACCACCAGTGTACACAAATGGGGAAATTTTACCTAACAAAAGCAACAAAATGATAGGGGCTGCATTTGCTCTCATAAATCAACATGTGGAAGAGGCTGAGGGTGGTGAGGATGAGAACTATGACCACCAACCCACAGTGAGGAGAAGGAGAAGAGTGTACAGACCTAGGGTAACCTACCAGGGGCTACATGAGCTGGGGATAGTGGAGTGCTATAGGGTGGACTGGGACCTCCAAAAGCAAATTGTTGAGCTGTGCCGGCCACACCTCACACACAGAACCAACAGAGGGGAACCCATCCCAATGGATACTAAGGTATGTGTAGGCCTAAGAATACTAGCCACAGGTACTTTCCAAAGGCCAACTGGGGATATCATGAAGATCTCACAGGCATCAGCATCCAGGGTACTCCACCAGTTCCTGGATGTCATGTCAGCACATGCCGGTGAGCACATATATTTCTTCAACACCTGTGAGGCGTTGACCAGCAATATGCGTCTCTTCCACCAAATAGCAGAATACCCTGAGGTAGTTGGTGCTATAGACTGTGTGCACATACACATCAAAGCACCACCCGGTGAGCGGGACAGAGTCCACATAAACCGCAAGGGCTTCCCCTCCATCAACTGCCAGGTCGTGTGTGATGCCCAAGGCATTATAATGAATGTTTGCGCTGGCTACCCTGGAAGCTATCATGACACCCACATCTGGCATATGACGCAGCTGTACCAGAGATTTGCCAATAAGGACATCCCATATGGCCACCTAGTGGGGAATACTGGTTATGCACTGGAGCTGTGGCTGATGACACCCATCAGAAATGCACACAGGAAGAAGAACTCCATAATGAGGCACATGCACAGACCAGAATCATAATAGAGCATGTGTTTGGGATGCTCAAGTCATGGTTCTGATGCCTGGACATATCCAGTGGAGCCTTGCAGTACTCACCAGCTACATGTACCCAAATTGTCATCGCAAGTGCCATGCTACATAATATGATCCTGCGGAAACAGCTGCAGCAGGAGGAACAGCATGGGGCAGGGCCACACAGCCCCCCCCACCATTGCCAAGACCTGCAAAGCCACAGAGTGACTCAGAGGAGGAACAACCTGAGCCTGCCCCAGTAGGCAGAAGGAGGCATGCCCAGTATGCCCTGGCCTTGGCAAAGAGGCTACACACAGCACATACACTGACACGGTAGGAACCCAAGGGATGACACCTCTTTCTGACTTGCGCATACAGTAAAAGGGATGCCAAACTTGACACTACCTGCACTTAACCATGTATAGGGAGTGTACTATGTGCATCCAACATAGTCAGCCCTCCAGCACCATCCTTAATACTGGCACATCCACAAGGTAAGTCACTCTACCTATCAATTGCTGAATGGAGTAGCATGTTTTATTACTTGTATCTATGGTATGGATGTGAGCATGCAAGGGAATTGGGTGGCTGAATGGGATGCCAGCAGATAGTAGACACCTATATCGGCAGCATGAACTCTGTAACAAATGCCGGTGTCACCATAGTAGCCAGTACTAGACAAGGTGACAAAACCCACTGCAGGAAATGTAGTGGACCAAATGTGTTTCCATAGGACTCACACATGCCAGTCAGTGAGGCTCACATACCCAACAGTCTCAGCCAGCAGGACAAGCATAGACAAACACAAAGAAAAGCTGTGCTAAGGCCTCTGATTTATGGCTATGGAGAACAGCCCCCCTCCAGACCTACACAGACAGACTACAACAGGTTAGGCAGTGGGATGTTATTTCTGAAGGGTAAGAAGTCTGAAACTGAAATGTAAGTCAATAAAACCTAAGAACTATAGTACACTGATATGCTTCTAGTCTGCATGATAGGTCAGAATACAGAATTAAGTGGAGTACCTGAAATACCAGTACAGTCATAGCAAATATGTACAGTTGTCAGGTGTGCCCCCCCCCACACAATCCTATTTAGAAATGTAGTAACATGTATGTGTAGGTGTAATAGCAGTGGAGCACAGATTAACTGAGCTGGCCAAAGTAGCAGGATAGATTGTAGCACATGTAAAATATACAGAGCTGTGTGTGTTAGGTTGATGTGCATTGTATATTGTGTGAGAATTGTCAGCATGTAGGCATGGTGGGTTTTGTCCTGGTGGCCATTGGCCAGTACTGCCGATGACAGGGCCAAGTTCTGACAACTGCAGTGCCAAATGCATTGCATCCCAGCAAGACACATTCCAGCGGTAAGCCACAGTAATTGTTCGGATGTAATATTTGTCACCATCTGAAAGATGGACATGGCATGAATGTGGGCCCAGACATAAAAGCAGTACACAGGTAGAAGTACCCTAGACAGACAGTGCATAAAATGTTACTGTCAAATGGACACACCTTTGGAATTGTACAGGTTAGCAGCACATTAGTTGGGTTTGTAGTACGGAATACCAATGCCATCTGGCCAAACACTGGCAGACCACAAAGGTCACAGGTATGATGTATTGAGAAATGGCCGATGTCCCTGCACAAGCCAGCATAAGTGGAATGCTCCACATATATCTGTGAGTCAGCTGTCATTAGCTTCCATAGCACACACGCACCCAGCTTACCCCACCATCAGCCACAGGTACCCCACAGGTCTTATCCCTGTTGTTGGGAATGAGTACAAAATGATCCCCACCTCAGTATGGAAATAGCCACAGAATGCAGCATGCTGAAGAGGTGTCCCATGCAGGTGTGTCCCTAGCTGTAAGCAGCACCCTGCCAGCATCCACACCGCTGGATCAATAATGACAGAAACTATTGACATTAACACCTTGCACACCTACCCTGTCACCCCAGGGGAATATAGTGGCTTGCAGCCCGGGACTGTAGGAGTGACACAATGCAACGGCCTGCTACAGAAAGCCTGCATCACTACCAAATGCCCTACAGTCCTTTGTCAAATGCCTGTTTCTCACCCTTACTGCCAATGTATGTTATCTCATGGACTCCCAAATAACAACATAACACGGTCCACAGAACCCTAATGCAAGGCCATGTCGACAAATCCCAGTAACATGTCCACCATGTCTTACTGCATGAACTGTGGACCAACACCAAAATACTGCTGGGATGAAGTGATAACTATAGGAAACTTATCAGATAATGTTTGCATAATGTTTGGAAGAGGGTAGAATAACTGGAGGGGTAGGAGCATGGATGCCATGGCGTGTGTGAAGTCTGAAACCCAGCCATGTGCACATACTATCTCTGTCTGCAAACACAGGAATGGGAGGCTACAAACCTGCTTGTAAACCACAATGTGAAGAAGTAATGACCAGAAACAGGAGCCCTGCCTCTGGGTAACCTGTGTGAATCTGTACAGCTGTGAGGTATGGCCACAGCAGGATATGGCCGTACTGTCACGTTGATGGATGTACAAGCATGGGATCCTCAGCCACCACTGTACCAAGGTGATGAACCATTTACACAGACCCATCAGCAAGTGTCTGCAGCTTCCCCTCCAGAATGGCATGATTGTGCAAAAATATGTAGGCTGCAGGCCACAATACTAGACACAGCTTCATTCACCCTGTGTTCCCCAGGAAATTACTGCAAGCAAATATGTATACCTGTCAGTAGTCGATGACATAAAACATCACAGTGTAAAACAGTACATATGTCTGAATATCTCTGCTAACACCAATACCATGTAGCAGAAGCAGCACAGACACAATTTCCTACAGTAACCCACTATCCTTTGTCAATTTTGACCCTATATTGTCAACCGATCTACAGATATCCCAGAGAAACAGGTTGCTAGTTGTAGGTGTAGTATACAAAAGCCTGTACTGGAGAACAACCTACCTGGAATGGATTCACACATTCAGTACAGAAGGTTATACTGGGCATGCTCTGGCACTTAGAGAAACAAAGCCCATGTCTGATGACAAAATAATGAAAGGTAATACTGGGCATGCTCCCACACTTAAGAAATGAAGCCCATGTCTGGCAACAGCAGTGGACTATACATATCTGACAGTCACAGATGTTTGTGGACACACTCCACATTGCACACCAGTCATGCTTTGCACACATATTGGATAGGAATACACACATATATCCAAGGATAACACACTATAACAGGCCAAACTTACACATACATAGATGTGTGGAAGGAGTGACAGACAGTGACAAAGAGCCTCCCATCATTAGGCCTGTCCCACCCAGTACACATCCAATCGGCTAAAATCACATGATGTGCAAATGGCAATCACTGTAGACGTTTGCCTCTGGTATCCCTCAGCACTATAGTGTCTGTGGTGCTTGTGATAACTGTGTAACATGACTGTACAAGTCATTATTCATCTAGCAGTTGTATATACGTACCTGCTAAATTTAAACCTGTGTGTCTGCTTCCAGATGAATGGTTTATGGCCCATGCACACACACTGCACTCCCCATTGCCCTACTTTGGCAAGCCTGCTGATGTAATTCACCTTGAAATGCACCTTTAGAGAATAAGTAGCTATATAAGCTCTGTGGCATGTGCTATAACTGTATAATGCTATAGTGTAATGTGCTAGTTAGGTAGGAGTTCTAATCCCAGATATGGCAAGTGTGAGACTGTGTGTGTGTGTGTGTGTGAGTGTGTGTGTGTGTGTGTGTGTGTGTGTGTGTGTGTGTGTGTGTGTGTGTGTGTGTGTGTGTGTGTGTGTGTGTGTGTGTGTGTGTGTGTGTGTGTGTGTGTGTGTGTGTGTGTGTGTGTGTGTGTGTGTGTAGGGATCAATGTTTTTGTGGCCATTTCTGTCACTACACTCCCCATTGCCCTACTTTGGCAAGCCTGCTGATGTCATTCTCCTTGAAATACACCTTTGGGGAAGAAGTAGCTCAGTAAGATCTGTGGTGCATGCTATAACTGCATAATGCTGTAGCATGATGTACTAATTAGGTAAGAGTTCTAATCCCAGACATGGCAACTGTGAAACTCTCTGTGTGTGTTGGTTTGTCTGTGTAGGGATCAATGCTTTTGAGGCCATTCACAGTCACTACAATTTCCATTGCCCTACTTTGGCAGACCTGCTTATTTAATTCACTTTGAAATACACCTTTGGGGAAAGAGTAACCCAGCAAGCTCTGTGGCACACCCTATAACTGAATAATGATGTATTGTGATGTACTAGTTAGGGAGGAGTTCTAATCCCAGACATGAGAAGCAGTCACTAAAATTTCCATTGCCCTACTTTGGCAGGCCTGCTAATGTCATTCACTTTGAAATACACCTTTGGGGAAGGAGTAGCCCAGTAAGCTCTGTGGCACACCCTATAACTTCACAATGATGTAGTGTGATGTACTAGTTAGGTAGGAGTTCTAATCCCGGACATGACAAGTGTGAAACTTTGTGTGGTTGCATGTGTAAGAATCAATGCTTTTGAGACCATTCACAGTCACTACAATTACCATTGCCCTGCTTTGGCAGAGCTGCTGATTTCATTCACTTTGAAATACACTGCTGGGGAAAAAGTAACCCAATAAGCTCTGTGGCATGTCCTATAACTATGTAATGCTGTAGTGTGATGTACTAGTAAGATAGCAGTTCTAATCTCAAGCATGGCAATTGTGAAACTGTGTTTGTTTGCCTGTGTAGGGATCAATGCTTTTGAGGCCATTCACAGTCACTACAAGTTCCATTACACTACTTTGGCAGGGCTGCTGATGTCATTCACTTTGAAATACACCTTTGAGGAAGGAGCAGCCCAGTAAGATATGTGGCACGTCCTATAACTGCATAATGCTGTAGTATGATGTACTAGTTAGGTAGGAGTTCTAATCCCAGACATCGCAACTGTACAACTCTGTGTGTGTGCTTGGTTGTGTGTGTGTAAAAATCAATGGTTTTTTGGCCAGTCACTAGGCACTCCTACAAATGGAGAAAAATCAATATATGTGCAGTAACAGAGACTTGATCCAAGGCTCAAGAGAGCACCCCTGCAATACCAGGTACAGCTCTTACCACACCTGTCAGCCACCAAACCAGGACCAAAACACTAAAGGTGGAGGAGTGTCCATATTCACCAAAGATATTCACACCACCAGGCTACTTGCCCAACACAATGTGTCTGAAATTCTCCCGGTGCGACTAACACTAGGTCATGCTGCAATCCAAATTTTATAGCTTGCTACAGATCCCCCACCATGACCCAAGATTCCCACTGCACCTTTCTAAACATACTGAAAAATATTAAGATACAACCAAACACCCTAATACTGAGTGTTTCAACTACCCTGCCATTAACGGGGAAAACTACCAGTGTACCAACACCTGTACCCAATGGTTTTTGGAAGTCATAATTCCCAATGCCCTGGATTAAGTAACCCATAGTCCCACTAGGGGCTCCAATATCCTAGATCTGGTCATTACCAACATAGGAAATTGATGCTCCACACTTATGGTCACCCCATCGGCGGTCATGTCTGCCCATAAGCTAATCACCCTTAACATCCACATCCCTCCCCAACACCCCAGTAAGGAAACTTCTGTAAAAACCATCTCCAAAGCTAACTTCATGCTACACATGTCAGACGTGACACACGTCATGACACTCATGCAGGCAGGAACTGAAAGGGTGACTGCTGAATCCTACACTAAGGCACTGTATGAGCACACCCAGTTGTGCATGAATCGTGCCATCCCAAATAGTACCAAGATGCTCCCCTCCAAGAAAAGGAAATAAATGTGGTGGTCCCCGCCATAAACAAGGTTTACAATAAAAGAAAGAAACTGTTGCAGAAAAGAGGAAATTCCCAGAATGCAAAAAACTCCCTTACCAGCCTCAGTAAGAAGCTGAGTTCTCTCATAAAACACTCCAAAGCTAGTTACAAACATAATATAACCAAAGATTCCAAAGACAACCACAGGCCACTCCATAGCTATGTCAGGAATCTAAATGGCAATGCTCTGATCTGCTCTGAGCTACAGCATAATGGAATTAAATATACTGATCACAAGGATATTGCCAATATCCTGGCAGATCAATTCAGTGCCAACTGCACCCCCTCCCACCCCCAACAGGCCCATCTCAATACCAAAAGATTGCCAGATTCCAGTACTAATGGCCACATAGGCAAAAACCACACTCTCCAGAGCTAAGAAAGCAGCATCCATGGGACCAGACAACATCCTGGGCTGTGTATTACATGAACTACAAAATGAATTGGCACCTCACCTACGTGCCATGTTTAATCATAGCCACATCTCAGGCTTTGTGCCCACTGAGTGGCGCATAGCTACAGTTATCCCAGTCCACAAGGGGGGAACTACCACCCCAGCAGTCTGATGAGCCTGATCTGCAAGGCCATGGAATGTATTATCATGAAACATATAAACAAAGACAATGGCAAACTGTAAACACTGGACCCCATCCATGTTGGGTTTGTGAAGGGTCGAGCATGTCTCCTGAACCTGATTGACATATTCGAATCAGTCTCCAGAGCTGTGGATGAGGGTAAGGTGGTTCACACAGCCTATCTGGACCTCGCCTATGCCTTCAACACCATCCCCTAGTCTGGAATCATAGATAAATGTACTAAGCTGGCCATTAATCCCTACATCACTTGATGGGTTGCCAACTGCTGTATTGACAGAACCCACAGGGTAAAAGTAAGCAACTCCAAATCCAGACCCAGACAAGTGACATTTGGAGTACCACGAGTTTCAGTCCTGGGACTGCTCTTGTTTGGCATCTACTGCTCTGAAGTACAGGCCAACACTAAGGGACTCTGGCTAACAAAGGTCAAAGATGACTGCAAACTGGGAGCCAATATTGAATCCCCAAATGATGTGGATATTCTACAAAAGGGCCTTACAGAAAGAGATGCTTGGTGCCAGAGCCATGGGCTCAAGCTCATTTCTGAGAAATGTATAGTTATCCCCTTTGGGAAGGAACATGTACCCATGAAGTACCACATAGGTGGCAGTACAATAACACCGAAAGTGTGATAAGAGACTTAGGGACACAAGTGGACAGTGGTCTGACCTTTGATAACCACATTGCCACAACAGTCAGGAAATCCACCTATGTGGCAAACCTCATCACTAAGGGCTTTTCATCCAGAAAAAAGGAGGCCATTGTCCCACTGTAGTCATCTCTCAGTAGACCACGTATAGAATGCAATACCCCGTTTGGTATGTACCTCTCAAGACATCTACAACAACTAGAAAGGCTGCAGAAATACCTCAATAAAAGAATCACAGGCCTAAAGCAGATACCCTATGCTGACCGTCTGCTAATCATCCAGCTATACTCTGTCACATATCGTCTACTCAGAGGCAATCTCTGCTTAACATACAATGCCATGTCAAACCCAGAGCTGTTGGACATGCTACACTTAAAGAAATCTCAATCCCTCAGAGCCACACACTCCAGGGATCCAAACCTTGTCATCACAATGAACAAAACATGCTGGAGGGATGGGTTCCTGACCCAGAGACTCCCCAGACTCTGGAATACACTGCCCATACATATCAAGCAGAGTGCCTCTTTGGCCCTCTTCAAAAGGAACCTTGATGATTGGATGGGAGATAGGAAATCCACCCCAGGTATCACATCAGTCACCCTGCTAGACAGGGGTCCAGGGAAGTAAATATTGTGGGGAGAAATAGCCAGGGAATTGTCATGGCTAGGCTTGTACAGGCCCTAGGGCCTATAGTCTAGTACCAACCTATGAACCTATGAACTACACTTTCCATTGCCCTACCTTGGCAAGCCTGCTGATGTAATTTACTTTGAAATACACCTTTGGGGAAGGAATAGCCCACAAAGTTCCATGGCACCTGCTATAACTGCATAATGCTGTAGTGTGATGTACTAGGTAGGAGTTATAATCCCAAACATGGCAACTATGAAACTCTGTGTGTTTGTTTGTTTGGGTAGGGATCAATGCTTTTGAGGGCATTCACAGTCACTATAATTTCCATTGCCCTATTTTGGCAAGCCTGCTGATGTCATTTACCTTGAAATACACCTTTGGGGGAAAAATAACCCAGTAAGCACCATGGCACATGCTATAACTGTGTAATGCAATAGTGTGATGTACTAGTAAGGTAGGAGTTTGAATCCCCAACATGGCAACTGTGAGACTGTGTGTGTGTGTGTGTGTGTGTGTGTGTGTGTGTGTGTGTGTGTGTGTGTTTGTCATTAGTATCCTGTGTGGAGGTAGCCGTGAGTGTGTAATAGCAAGGCTCATTGTGAAGTGGATCTTGCAAATTTCTTATATGGTGGGCCTATTATATGTCACAATGTCCACCTTACAAGGACAACCGATGTCAAACAGCAGAGAGGAAGGTGTAGACAATCTATACCCCTACATGTGACATCATGGATTGGGGAACAATATAGGCAACCCTTGTATTACCCAGAGAACACTATCCACCCATGTCTCATACACAAACACACTTGGCTAGGCAACAACAACTATGTTGGTAGTTCCCTGCATATTGCCCACATATAGTAACCATGGTGTGATTGCAGTGGACTACAGAGGACATGGCATCCTGTCCCATCTCTACAATAGGCAAATCATTGCATACAGTGGTCCTTTGCTATGTTCCCCACTGGATGCCTGCAACAACTGTAGAGTCAGCAAATGTAACCCACAAAGAAAATACCATGCCTTATGCACATGCCCTGTATGGACAGATGCCACTGACACCAGTGAATACCTGTATCATGCTGTCAATGTAGGTTCAGGGTCATCCTGGTTTCCATTGCCAGTTCTCACCACATGAGGTCAGGAATGTCACATCAGATAACAACAATCTGTCCACACAACATGCCCCAGACACCCCAGGTACACTTCCACATGTCACAGAACATGCATGTGGGATATGTGCTCATTCCAGACACAGTCCATGTTATAGAATATAGAACACATACATGGCAAGCATTGCACAGCACTGGCCACCCACAATAGTAACCTAGATGAGTGGATGGTGAATACAATACCCACCTGTGTGGGCCAATCCAGAGACTACACCCCTGAGCCACACTGCTGACAATTGTCATGTGGCCTGATGCCAAGGTATTCCCTTTACCTAGCCTTGTACAGCCATCTGGCACATTCAACTATTACACACCTGTAAAGCAATGCACCCATGCATGTCAGTACTTGCAAACCTGTGTCTGTGTGTGTATGTGGAGTATAATGATTTGGATGCCATTCACACTCACTAGACCTCCCATTGGCCAACTGAAACAAGCCTTCTGATGTCAGACACCTTGACATACCCTTTGCCCATATATCAGCCTGATAACCTCTGTGGTGCATGTGATACCTGCATAATACTGTAGTGTAGCAAACTAGTTAGTTAGGAATTCTACTCCTGACCCTGTCACCTGTGATAATGTGTGTGAGTCCCTGAGAGAGTGTGGCTGTGTTGTCATTGACACCTGTTCTTGTGGACAGACACATGTACTACACCTACCTTATCCCTCCTTTATCACTGTTGCTGACATCACTCACCATCAAATATACCTTTGGACAGCTCTCCAACATGCAAACTCTGTGGTGCATGCAATAACTGTATAGAAATGTAATAGCAATGCATAGTCAGGCAGGGGGTTGAAACCCCGTACTGGTAAGTGTGTGACACAAACATGCTTAACTTTTACTCTCCTATCCCCTCCATGTCTTACTTTGTCTCTGTCTGTCTCTCTCATTCCCTGTCTGGTGAATGTGGAGAAGTACACCTGCTTTGCTTAGGTAGCAGCTTGTGTTTTATAAGTGATGCTCATGATCAGCTGATGGCCTGTGCATGAATTGCAGTCCCCCACTAGCTGATTGCATGTGCAACAGCTGTGGCAATATTCCCATAGCCAATTGCATAGAAACACAGTCCTATAAATAGGAACATCATGTGGGTGATGGCCCTTTTCTTTCACTATGAGCAGGATTTCATGTCGGTGTTTAGCAAACAGCATCACAGATGGTAGTGGGATATACCTGTAGCAACATACACTGTGGTGACAGGCAAACAAACAAGAGGGGGATGTTCCAGACATGACTACATAATGTAAGTCTTGCTCTTCTGCATTTGAAGTAATGTTGGTTTAACAGGATTTGTGTGGATATGGCTGGTCTACGTGATTTAATACCTTTCATGAAGTGTTATGTGGTTGAGGAAACTCCCACCTCTAGGGCTATCTGCAAAATGGCCAGTGTTTGGAGTCTTACATGTGTTGTGTTACTCACAGATTACCTATATTTAGAACTGCAGAAGCATAGTCTGAGGATTGCAGTCAGTACATAGTGACAGCCATGAGAGTTACCGACTTCATATCCCTCATGGGACATATGTCACAACAAACCCTGTTACACCAGTAAATGTATGAGTTTATCACAGCAACATTTCAGTATTGGCCCTGTGTTTCTGCCTCCAGCCACAACTCCGTCAACCTTTGTACATATGTCATGCAGTAAGAGGTGCATATGTTCAGTGCACCATTATTTATTGACATCATATCTGATAACAAGCCAGTAAGATAGCAGACTGCTAGACATGTTATGTATAGTTGGGGTTATATTTGAGGACAAACCTGGACATTCTGTCATAGCGTGTATAGTAGTGAGGTCTGTGTACTTATGGTGATTGTCAACAGTGTGTGCATTAAAAATATGTACTTTGGCATGTGTACAAACTGTGGCAGATGTCATTGTTCTTGGTCCTGTTCTATCTGATGTTACATGCTGCTCCAGTGTATGGTACCCTACTGGCTTACATGTTTGTAGGCCAAACACATACATGTCCCATAAAAAAGTCAGGCATCAGAATACACTGTGTATTGGCCCAGTATATGTAGGGTTAGTGTGTGAGTGGCACATATGAGGATGGTGTTGATCAAACAGTCCATATACTGTAATATTAAGAATACTTACTATATGTGGCGTGGCTGTGTTCACATTGGTTGTGGGTATGCAATTTCACACAGGTGTCTGTTACTCTGTGCTGTGACATGCCTATAGAGCCTGCTATATTTGCAGGTGCATGTGTATTCCCCCATAAGAAATGTAAGCCAGTGTTGTGGCAGTCTGCCTGTAGTTTTCACAGTGCTTTGTGACATACCTAGCAGCTCAGGTTACTTACCCAGTGTGATGTTATGTCCAGATATTTGTCAGATTTACTGCTGGTTGGCCACCATAACTGTTGTGTATTTCTGACAATGCAGTGGGATGTTGCACAGATGTATGTCCCTAACTAGTGGGTAGTATGTGGGCATGTGACCTCTGCACCATCGGTTATGTGTCAGGACAGACAGGAGTGTGTGAACGCATAAACTGTGTGGGCATATGTATTCCAGTATTTATGTGATATACCCTTTTACATGGCTGTTAACATCCACATTGTCAGACGTGGTCCACATGTCTTGCACTAAAAGATTCTGTGTATACCTCTGGACTGACCAGAGTGTGTCAGACTGTCCACATTTATTGGTCATATCTCTGCTGTATTCCACAGGACCATTACTGTGATATCTGTGGTACTGTACTATGATGACCTTAGGATGTCTGTCAGTAACTGAAGGCATACATGTCAATAGCAGATGTGACCTCCCATACACAACATTTCTGTTAAGACAACCCCTGTTACAGTAGCAACAGTCTACATTTATACCTGCAATACTTACATGACATCCTCTTGCACTAAGAGGTTGAGACTATTGGTGCTGAGGTATGACTCCACTCCATGTTCTGGACATATGTTAAACATATATATATATATATATATATATATATATATATATATATATATATACATATATCTATATAGATATATATACACATATACATATCTACATACATATATGGATATGTATATATATATATATATATATATATATATATCTATATATATATATATATATATATATATATATATATATATATATATATATATATATATATATATATATATGACCAATTTACATGCTCGAATTACTGAAAGCTCGAATTGCATATGGTCTAGATCATATGCCCGAGCTTTCAGTAACTCAAATGTGTAAAGTGTTAAAAAATAACACTTTACCTTAAAACATTACTTACACACAGAGGCAAGGACCCCTGTATGCTCTCTGTGTGAGTAATGTTTTCATTTTTTTGCAATGTTAACAGGAAATGGGAAATCTCCCGGTTATCACTTCCGCATACAGCTCGAAATGGGAGATTTCCCTTTCCCTCATTGTAGTATATATATATATATATATATATATATATATATATATATATATATATATATATATACACACATATGTATAGCTCTACAAACACACACACACACACACACATATATATATGTATATATATGTGTGCACATATAGTTATAGATATCTACATATATATATATATATATAGATATATATGATATACTTATATATATATATATATATATATATATATATATAGCCATATGTTGTTGTCTTTTGGCTTTTCCCAGTTAGGGGTCACCACAGCGGAACTCCTGTCTGCTAATGATTGGCAGTAGATTTTGACAAATGCTGAGGTGATAGCTTCAACGAAGGCCCACCCATTTACGCATGTCTTTCAAACACCCACCCAACCACGGGGAGGACATGCAAACTCCACACAGAAGGCACTCCCTGCACTCCAGCCGAGAATCAAATGGGAGAACCTCTTGCTGTGAGGCAACAATGCTACTGCTGCACCACTGCAGCTGTCTATATATATAATGCAATATACAGATGTATATAAATACATATATATGAATATATATGTGTATGTACATGTACACATATATCTACATATGTGTATATATATATATATATATATATATATATATATATATATATATATATATATAGATAGATAGATAGATATATATACATATGTGTGTGTGTGTATATATATATATATATATATATATATATATATATATATATATATATATATATATATATATATATATATATATCCATATCCTTGTTATGTGTAAACATTACTGTTGTGTATACCTTCCCAGATGTATTGCACCATATTTATCTGATATGTGTATATTTAGATATAACAACATACATGATTCAACAGTAATATCACTAACAAGTACTACAGAATTGTAGAAGTCAAAGCAATTGTTCAATACTATTCAGTATGTGTACTGACAGATATATCAGAAAAAACAACAACTGTCTTCACAGCTGTCATGGCTTAATGGTTAACTGCTGTGACTATAGTGTACAGGATCCTGGGTGCAAGGGCTGTTTATTTTGTTGCTGAGTAGAACAAGGGCTGTTGGATATAGAGTGGTTATGGCGTTTTGAACAGCTTTAAGTGAGTTTGCTTGGGTTTGCACAAAGCTAAGCTCTGCTACCATATGGTTAAACGTACAGGTGCTTACACCATATAGGGTTTGCTTACCAGTTTGCAAATGTGCTTAGCATTTATATAGCAACAATACTGAAACCTGCTAAGTATGGCTCAGCCCTGGTTACCAGTACTCAGATTCCAGTCTGATAACATAGCAGGGTAATGACATCTTTAATAAGTGTATTTAATGCCATGTACATAACATGCATCTGTGTGCTGTCATTACAGTAGCACAGAGTGTGGGACACTTGAGTATATATGGCTTGTACAACACTCTTTTCCATTTGAATGTATTACATGCATGGGTAGTATCCTAGGTTATATGCAGTCACACTGGCATGTATTCTATCATTACATTACTACTGTTGACAGTGCTTTCCCAAGTAAGAGTAGATTGCAGATTGTAGTACAGGAAACAAACACCCCTGCATGCAAAGATGGACTCTGAGTCCTCACTGTCATGTTCCTGATGTGTGACCTGTGTCTTATTAAATATTTCCCTACTGGATAATGATCTGATGTGGAAAATAACTGTAGACTGCTGTGTGTATAGCACATGTCAGTGAGGGCTGCTGTCATGTAGTAATGGCATACCTATTGGTGTCAGACATCTATCTGTTAACACATTCATCCTAATGCATTGCTAGTTGGCTACCTGATTTCCGTCTATCCTCTGTATAGACATGCAGATATCAGGTATCCATCTTGGCTACTTACAGGCAAGCTATGCCTGACTGACACTGACATGTCTGCCCAGCTGTGTTATGAATGCCACAGATAGGAATCCACACCCTGTATGCACCACATGCCATGAATTCCTCAACTACACTACCACAGTCAACAGAACATGCTTGGGTACAGGTCTCCAAGACAGACACTGAACATGTTATGTAATACATGTTGCATACATGTCAACTGTAGCACCTCACTGGCCATCTGCAAGAGGCACCCAGATGATTGGCTGATGCATGTCACTCTCACCCGGTGGATCACCCCTGTGGTATCTGTTGATGGATGGCCTGCTGGCACATGGCAGGTGGCATGATACTACTGCACACACATCCCCTACACTTCCCATCTCTACATGGGTAATAGCCTGGTACACACCTATGAACACAAGCACCAATGCATCCCAATACTGACAAATGTGTACATGTGCATTGCTGAGAATATCAGTGCCTGTGTGTTTGTAGACCTGTAGCTGGGAATAACCTGAGGTCCTTCACACCCACCGCAACCCCATTGCCATAGTTAGATGTGGCTGCTGCTGTACCAGCCATTAATGTACCTTGCTATGCTCTTCTCCCTAAGGGCTACCTGGGCCTTGCAGTACCAGCACAACACTGTTGTACAAATGGGTTGATAGGCATGGGATACCCACTGAGTTCTGGCAAGTGTGTGTATGTGTGCATGTGTGCTTATATGTAGGGTACAGCATTCTGAGGCCACATTCTCCTATTACAATACACATTGCCACACAGTATTAGGGATAGTGATGTTGCTGATCATAGGAAAGGCATGAGAATGCATCACCCTACTATGCCTGTGGCATGTGCATTAGATGCATATCCCGTAGTAGCACTCTTGGGATGGATAAGGGTTTGTATTTCAGTCCTGGTCAATGTGTGATGGTGGGTATGTCAGAGTGTTATCATGGGTTTCAGTGCATACATTATCCACAGTGGGATGTGGGTGCTGGGTATACTGTCTTTACACCATGGTACCCCCAGTACATGTCCCATGTTCCACTGTATGAGGACCTCTGTCACCATCAACCATACAGGTAACTGATAACACTATTCAGTCCAGTTATGCATGTGCTGTGTGCAACTTATCTGTTACACAGTGGACACACTGACAAGGTAGTTAGCACTGATAAGCCCAGGTCTCTCAGATGTGTGTCTGACTGTTATGTGTTTATTGATGTGTTTATGACGGTATGTCACACTATGTATTGTCCATAAACAACCAGTACATCCCCCATTACTATACTGTACATGCCTGGGGATGTTCTTCATGTAACATGTAACCTTGAATACACCTCAACCTAAAAGCTGTGTGGTGTGTGCAATTAAAGCCACACACATCAGTAGCACTAAATACCTAGGTAGGGGTCTAGTCCCAGTGTTGACAAGTAAGAGTGTTTGTGTATGTGAAGGAATCTACTGCCATTTACAGACTATACATGTCCCAATAGGTCATCTGTCCGAGAACTGCCTAGCATATGCTAACATTTTACAGGTATCATCCTGTGGACATACATTCCATCACAACTAGTGGTAGATGTGTAAATGCCCTCTTCCCCATTGTATAGGTGTGTAGCAATACTGGGGTTGGTATATATAGCTGGGTGTGGCTGTTGTGGACACAGCCACCATCATTGCAGTTACTGTTGCATGTATCCCCCTGCTTAGCTGGCTGCAATACTGTACAGTTCCTGTTAACAGGTTAGATAGCTGTCTATCACACTATCTGTGGTTCTACAGCACCTCTCACCCTCCACAGTGTAGGGGTGTGCCACCTACACCAGCACACCTATGTTTACCAAGTTGAGGATTGCACTACATTGGGGAAGAGGACATATACCCTGCCAGTACCATCGTCAATGATATTAAACTAGCAGACTGCTTATTCCCCAATGTGCTGTTGTGCCTATTCTGGCTTGGTGGAATTACATAGGCTACAATGTATTCCATGCACAGGTACATACATCCATGTGTACAGTATTCTCTGTGTATTGCATCAACACCAAAGCTTCTGTGTGTGTTATACACAAACATGTGGTGTGTACCATCCAGTACACTTACCATTGTCCATTGTAGAAGGGCTGCTAACAGCAGCCACCATGCACTCACCTGTATGCACCACCTCCAGACCTATCAGTCATGTGGCACATGCAGCTACGGTTATACAGACCTGTGACATGTGTTCGCCTGTACCTAGGATATGGCACAGCCAAGGTGTCACCACAGTGCCATACCCCTTGTAGGATATGACAGCAGACCATCCTCCTGCTGACAGATTGACACCTACAACACAAATGGATTACATTATGGAGACCACAATCACTCAGTGTTAATAACAGTTATAATGCATCATGGCTGGAAAGCTATACTTCCTGACATATAAGCATTAAACTTTACTGCTGACAACATGTTACACAGCAGTACATTGGTACACCATAGTATAGTCCCAGTGTGCATCAGAACCATAGTAGCCTGTCCCTGCATTGATGTTATGGATGACAGGGATGTGGCACAGGTATCGTCATATGCACAAAGTGTGTTGTTGGTTTGCCAGAGACCTAGACTGAGCCATACATTTGACACCATGTGTGTGAGAGAGGGGTTTTAATTATTGATATGGCTGTGGTGATGTGGTGTGTGGTAGGTGTTGGGTTGCCCTAGCTGTGTTTGCATTGTGTGTGAGTATGCATGCACACAGTTCTGCCATCTGGCTGCCCTGTACAGGTGTCTGTTGGACATCTGCAGACCATACCTGACAGGGTGTGCAGTTCATCTCCTCCGACCATGGACACAAGAACTGTGCCTGCCAGGGGTTCCACGGTCACATCCAGGTACAAGCAACGATATGGTACTCTCCCCTGATGATGACATATGTCTGCTGGAAACAAGTCCCTCCTGGGACTGGCCAGGGCCATGTGCACGTGGCCTGCTGTGGTATGGTGTAGACAG
This sequence comes from Protopterus annectens, assembly GCF_019279795.1. NCBI lineage: Eukaryota > Metazoa > Chordata > Ceratodontiformes > Protopteridae > Protopterus > Protopterus annectens. Next base: position 1,132,800,895 of record NC_056725.1, on the reverse strand, counting down.
CACCCCCCTGCAGTGCTGGGGCTGGTACTGGCACTAGGGGAGCGGCTTGTTGTCCTTTCACATCTAAGTCGACCTCCAGCTGTTGGTGTTGCTGGCCTACTTCTATGTGGCCGTTGCACTCTTCCACCACATGCTCAAGCATGGACAATCCATAGTCGTGGAGTCCCACCATCTCAACCCACCATCTATCCATGACCTCTGTATAATGGAGGGCACCTGCAAGATCATGGATGTTGTCAGTAACAGCTGAATGAGTAGCCCTCTGCAGCCTCAAACCTGTCTGGTGTACCATTCCATACGTGCCTGCGCCTCCATGACAGCCTGAAACATGCGTCTGGTGGTACCAGATATGGCAGTTCTGCCAGGGGCACGATGACCAGCAGCCCTCCAATGAGCACCCCTGTACATCTGCCTATGTGGCACCCTGCCAGACACCCTGCTATAGCTGCTGTGTCCAGACACATGTGCCATAGATACCACACTGTCCTGTTCCCTGCTCCCAACCGCCAACTGTCCCACTACTATGGCCACTGGTGATGGGGTATGTATGGGCACTGTCACTTTGTGCGCTAATGGGGTGGATAACAGCGGGATGTCAAATGATGGTGCAGCTTCTGCCTCTGACAACTCCACCTGTGCCTTAACACACCCACCATCATTTTCAGTGTCTGTATGGACACCAACATCAGATTGCCTGCAGGAGCGACCCTGATGCACCTTGCCACCTGTGAGGGGAAAACAAGAAATGCACTTTAAGACCTGTACATCATTGTTTAACATTACACACACACACACACACACACACACACACACACACACACACACACACACACACACACACACACACACCCTGACATTCCACCAAAATACTTACCTGTCCCTGAGTTTACAGACTGTCCCTAGTTTATTCTCTTATGTTCCCCATTCTGCATCAGTCATTAATACCAATCATTAACGTATCATTCTTCTAATTGCCTAGAAAAGTGATCAAAAAACATGACCTGTTACTCCATTACCTTTTTGACTTGATTGGAGTCGGTTTTTGAAAGACTCCCTGATGTCATCCTGTGTTCACCCTGTGTTTGTCCAGACATCTTGAGCATGGCCCCCCCATATGTTAGGGGCTACTACAGTCACTCAATAATGTCATGCACTTGAGTATCATATGTAACTGTTGTTCAGTAGATGTAAGATCTGTTGCACTATTAACTTTTTATGTGGACTATAGTAATATTTGGAAACACTCTCTGGTGTTGTCTAGTAATTCCCCAATGCATCTGTAGTGCTGCATATGTGGGTATTCTTTCACCTTTCTGCTGGTTGCAATTATAACAGTATCTCTGGTGTCTAGTTTCCCTCCCAATGCATGTTCCATGCTACAGACCTTATTATACTATCAGCTGTCCTGAGATTACATTTCAGACAAGTATTCCTGGTGTCTCATGTGTCTGGCCATGTCCATGTACTACATGATTTCAAAGGGAAGTCGAGAGGTATGAACAACCTCACACTCACACATGTGCATACATGGACACACACACACACACACACATCCTACATACATCAACCCTCCTCCACTCCAGCAGATTACACTTACAGACAAAATAACACCACCCCATACACACACACTTGCCAGTGAGGTTGCACAAAGATATTACACACAGACCTCCTATTACCCATCTGTCAACATGCATGAGATATGGCACTCAACAGCACGCAGTGCAGCTATAGGCAATCCCTGCTAGCAACATTATACATCTCTGCAAAGCATGGGTTGTGTTAGTAGGTGATGCCCCTTACCCTGGAACACACTGTGCCCATATACACAGTATTGTTGTGCACCTGTTCAGCACCCTGGCATGTACTGTGCACCATACCTCACAGGTGTACACACCATTGCTGAATGTGTATTATTGTGTCAGTTGTGTTTGCTCTGATGCTCACTTGTCTGACACATACCTGGGATGATATGTGGACAGATGTCATTTGTGAATGTCTGATGTTTGATTGACAGATCTCATCAGCGGTGCATGTATGGCCAATACGATACAATTACACTGATAACCTTCAAACCTTATCATGGCTATGGGGAACGTACACACGATTATTGATATGACACCATCTTCCTTGATATGTCACTGGAACACATTACTGCATATGTTAACATTGCACAAACCTGATATGTGACATATGACCTGTACAATCAAATGCAGTGTCAAACAAATGTGTTAGTTGTGCAGATGCTAATTGAGATGCATACACTTTGTAGGTGCATATGTGTGCATGCCCTTATCATGATGGTTTGTTGCACCTACTGTTATGCATACTACAGTAGTCACTATTCCTGGCAGGGGTATACTAACATGGGCCATCTGCATTTGCCAGTATTTGGTCAGTCTGCCCTACAAATGTCCCTCGACTTTGCATGATTGCAAGGTCAACTCATGTGCAGATCCCTTGGAGGGCACACACTGCCGTCACTATTGCTGTGGAGTCAGGGTTATGTCTGCCACAGTTCCTGACCTTGGCTGTGTGCAGATACAGACATTTGTAGCATCCTCTGGATCTCTGCTAAAGTGCACTGTTGTGTCATGATGACACCCCCTCCCCACCCTCAGCCTTTTTGCAGATGCTTGACAAATATGGCCTACATGTGTGTCATTTTGCAGTGTCCCAAACACTGAACACCATGTGTACCAGCCTAGTCCCAGCTAATGAATGGCAAACATACAGGTGCACACTGGCACCAGCAAGGTACAGATTGGGATGGTGGGCCTGAGGTGGGGTGAGGTGTTGGTTGTGCAGCACATGCATCTTAATTGATATTGTCTGTAGGTTTCCAATGTGGTCTTGGTACATCAGTACACATTGCAACGCATGCCGTTTGGGGACCTTTTCTGTTATGCATACACTAACAGTAGAGAGGCCTGGTTGATGTTTCCTGTGGTACAACTGTCCCATCTGATTACCTGAACACATGGGCCACACTTATGCAGAGTCCAGGCAATCACTGACATTGGTATTGCACAGCTAGTACTTGCTAGACATTCCTGCAACTCCCTCAGTGTTGTGGCATGTTACTAGGCAGCCTGCATGACCAGTTTGTAACATGTGACATCATCTATCTTGGATGGCCATCTGTTTATTTTCTAGATTAATTCTGTCCCATACATCCTCACCACAAACATGACTGTCTGCACTGTTTTCCATGGTATATGCAATGATGAGGTATGGGTACATGTCCAACTCCTGGGTGCTACCTGTTGGGTATGGGATCCATGCCATGGCATGTAAGATGTGTGCAAGCCACGGCTGCCTCTGTTGCAGGTAAGTGGGCACATTTGATGGCCAAATGTCTTGGACAGCAGACCATTTACTGGTGTGACATTGGGGAGCTGTACTTGCTGGAAAGTCCATCCTCATGAAGAATGCATGCTGTCAGTCCCTCAACAGCTGCTTCCACTATATTTTATCTGGAGTGTATGCACACATATGCTTCCAGTGTTTGAGAAGGTATGTATTCCTGCTATTTGCTGTCCTGACATAGGATTAAATATTACACATTCATTGCTCATGTTAGGACCACATTGCAGGTTGTAAGGGATTTGGACTGCAGTAGTGTGATATTCCATAGTGTAGATCTGTAACAGTTGCCAATTGCAATACTGGTATATACACTGTTGTAGCACTGAATAAGGGTGATGTTTCAGACATGTCCCTACTGTAGGCCATTTGTCCCACCATTATGTTCATCTCTGTGCACACATATTGCAGTGACAGGATGTGAGTTATATTGCAAGAGTCTGATATACCCTTCAGATACACCATCACGGTGACCACTGTGATACAGTGCAGCTAACAGCAACAATATGTGAACATGTACAGAATGCAATATGGGTAGGTGTGCTAAATGTGTGCATAGAATATTCCATGGCCATAACATGACCGGTGTATTGGCAAACCTGAACAAACATCATACTCACCAGCTACAGGCTGCTGCCCTGGAGGTATAACAGAGGGACCTACATAACTGTGTGAAAGATGTGATGTCAGTAGCCACACCTGTGGCATTGGTACAGGGTGAGTGCAGCAATACAGTATATCAACAGTACAAGCCCACAATACTACAGATTATGCACATCTGTTTATTACTACAACTCAGCAACAGACTATATATATTTCATCTCCCATATGTATGCTCTAATTCTACAGATGCGGATGGATACACAACAGTGGTCTGCTGATGTGCCCTGTGGCCTTACCTGCATGCTCTTCTGCCATTGTGTCGGTAGCACCCACCTCTACTATGCTGTCTGCCAGGTGTTGTGTTTGCGGGTGGGCAGGTGTCATGAGGCTGGCAAGGAGCTCCTCAACATGTGTCATGGGGGCTGGATGGCATGACACTCTCCATTGCCAGCTGGTCCCCCTAACTGCAGCAGCGTGCTGACGGGCATGGTGGAGTAGATTGGTGCATCAATGTCAGACCGGCTCATAACTGCAGTTATGCAGGCTGACATTGTTTACCCTGTGGACAAGATCATTCCACAGGATGGTCTGCTCCTGTATATCATGGGCTGTATGGCAAAATAAGGTGTGGTAGTGCTGCACCAGGTATGAGATGGTGACATGTTCTCCTCCGCTGTATACATTGGCAAGCGTTCCCTCGACATATTGCATGAAAGAACATAAAGATGGAAACAGGTCTGAAGACCTCATACTGCAAGGTTATCATAGTTGCTAATACACATCTCTGTCTCCTCCCACCATTTCTGCAACAACAATCTGATCACACAACTCAACAGGTATGTCTACAGAAGACCTACTTTTGGGACATATATCGTATTGTACAACACTTTGTGCTATGTGTTTGTAATCATGTTCCATGTTGGGACACTATCATTGGTGGCCTGTTATGGACAATGTCATCTGTATGCCATTGCAAGGGTCACTATGGTTCCATATATGGATGTGTTCTGTTTGCTACGTGACTGCTGCACATCTGTTTTGTGTTAATGGAGATATCTATGCATGCTGTTAGACATAATCTGGGAATGTGTTAGCTATTACTACCCACATATGTTCTATAACAGTGACACAATAGCATATTTGAGGAACAGTTGCCAGCAGAACCACCTCTCTCACCTCATCTGGCCATGTTACCAGGCCACATCACATGTGGGACCCACCCAGGGACCTCCTCATCTACTGGTTCTGCACTACCTTCAGGTGGAACCACCTCAGGGGATGGTGTTCACCTCCCCCCCCCCCGGGAGCACACACAGACAGGATCCTGTCACCCGAAGTCAGGTCCAGGATCTGGTGCATAGAGAGCTCCACAGAGACTTGGGGGGATGTGCTACAGCACTTTGAGGTCCACAGTACACACTCACAGGGTCCACATGCTCCTCCTGCTCAGCCCCTAGCCCAGGCACCTTCAGGGCCATGAAGCTGATGTTGTGACTGCCC